>NC_079447.1:52695148-52800148 GCF_903798145.1 Danio aesculapii
CAGACAGAAATAGAAAGTGAGAAAGAGAGAAAGAAAGAAAAAGAAAAAACAGAATCCAGTTTTGTGGTAATGTATATTAAATAAATACAAACGAAACAAACTAATATTATTATAGAAAACACAAATTCACTAAACGTTGTGGATCTTTTCTTTAATTATTAATTATCTAAACCAGAGTTTACGAGTCGCTAAACTGCACGATTCTCAAAATCATGACCACAATTAGACTTGCAGGACGAACTCGACTGTAGGACAAGTGGAAATCACATTTTTATTGTGTCGAGAAAAAAACAGCAAAGTATGAATTGGGAGAATAATTAGCATTCCGAGTCCACATCTCACGGTTCGGTCTTTATTTATCCAGCTAAATTAACAACAATGAGTCACATGGACGCTCATATGTTTTGCTCATCAAACCGCCCGGCCCAACATCCACATATTCTTCACACAGCATTCATCACAGACAGAGTGAAGGAAATGATCCTGCTGTGAACTTCCTCAGACAGCGAGTCCAGCACACACGAACTGAACAACACCACAAAAACACACGTTTACTGCAGGTTTCTTTTAATATCTCTATCATCAGTGTTCTTGACCTGTCACTGTCATTCTGTTGCACTGTGGAGGCTTCGGTCACAAAAACAAACCCCTTGTGTGTGTGAACATGAAGCTCTTTCTGATTCTAAATTCTGATTTGTATTGAGTATATCGATACGACCAATATATCAGCCGATATTTATCATTTTCAAAATATCGGCACTGATCTAGGTGGGACTTTTATTTTGACAACACTTAAGTTGTGTATGTTTAACATCTATTTTTAAATCCATTATTAAAATTTAATTCAATTTGATTACATTCATTAAAATAAATAACACAATATCGGTTAAATATCAAGTTATCGGTCCCATATCGGGCGAACACTATATTAATTATTGAAAATCGACATATGACTCTATCTTTGGGCCAGTTTGTAGGCCCTTATATCTGATAGACATCATTGGATTTACTCTTCAGTGTTTGCGCTTTCAGCAGTGACCTTGACATTACACTGAACTAAACTCTGAAAACTGGACTGAAGCCGTTTTAATTTACTAGATCTTCATCTATGCTAAGCTGCTTTGACAATATCTACATTGTAAAAAGTCTATAGAAATAAATATAGATGTTCTGATACGATTGTTCCCTTCCTGATACTGATACCTGAGCTCAGGGTATCGGCCGATACCGAGCACTGAACCGATACCAAGTTTGTGTCTGTAGAAACACTTGTGGATGCTATTACTAGCCATGTATAAACTGACACAATTAATTTACGGTGTGCTTCATACTTCTCCATTAATAAAATACCGATGCCAGAACTTTTGCAGTATCGGCAAGTATTTCCGATACTAGTATCGATATCAGAATAACCCTAGAAATAAAGATGAACTGAATTAAATAGATAAACAGCTGACGTCTTACCGGCCAGGATGAGGAGTCCTCCGATGAAGGGCAGCAGGGAGATGTTGAGTGTACAGCACAGAGCCACTAATGAGATGATGAAGGCCAAGATGAGGATGATGAGGCCGATGATCATCAGAGCGGCTACAGCCTGAGCCCAAGCTGAAGGGACACCAGGAGGAAGACTATTAGCTCACTTATACATTGAAAACAGTCAAAACCAAACTCAAATAATATAGTTTTTGCTTTGAAATGAGGATATTTGAAATATCTAACGTATAAAAAACGTATATGAATAAAAACCTTATGAATAATTAAATACAACTAATCTATGTTACACCTCCAAACACACTTTTTTTGTGTCAGTATGCTTTAAACTCTCTTGAAATGCTCAGTCATACTAAAAACACATTCAAAAGATAAACTTTCACTCTATTATGGTTAAACTATGGTTAGACTTAACATTGCATATCTTGCGATGTGACTATGGTACCCATTGTAACCTTTGATTTGGCCCACTGAGAAGAGAGTGAGAATGATGGGGAGAATTGGGGCGAATGCTTTTAACAGAGATCGTCATGTCGAATTTAACGTAACCTTTTTTTTTTGGTTTGTTTTAATGCTGAGCTACAAAAAAGCAAACTGAAATTAAATCTTTCAATTAAATGTTGTAAACGAATCAGATTCTTTAAAATGGAAGTACGGAAATGAAGTGTTGTAAACAAACACACACACACACTAGGGCTGCTTGATATTACGATCTCTTATTTTTCTGCAATAAATATTGTTTTGTTCTCACTTTCAGAAGAAATTAAGAGTCAAAATGAAGAGTTCTGCCAATGGGGTAAGTCAAATAATACTGTGTTTTGCTCTGAAATGTAGATATTTGGACTAGAAACAAGAGTAAGAAAAAAATTTATAAAAACGTATAAATAATTAAATACAAATAATCTGTGCCCAAGTGTTTTAAAGTCTCTTGAAATGCTCAGTCATAGGCCCTAATCATTATTCAGAATTTAACGTAAGCTTTTTTGTTGGTTTGTTTTATTGTGGAGCTTCAAAAAGCAAACTGAAATTAAATCTTTCAATTAAAGGTTGTAAACGAATCAGATTTTAATAATGTAAATACTGAAATTAAATGTTGCAAACAAATAAAAACCCACACACCGCAGATGAGAAACACTTTTTAGGACTTTTTAAGTTTGACCAATTCAGATTTTTTTAAATGTAAATACTGTCACTCGATGTTTTGAGGACAATGAACAAGACAGCACATATGATCAAATCTGCAAAGAAATATGAAATAATAGTATGAGTGTCCCCATTATTAACTTCACTGAATTGACTGCCAGTAAGATAAAGGATAAGTTATACAATTCTCAAATAAAAAAAAAGATGCTTTTCTTACTTTTTACTTCCAAATATCTACAAATTCTCTCTAAACAACGCAAAAACAACCCTTTTTCACTTGTCAGTGAAATATGTGTCCTAATAGTGTTTTTTAATCAACGTGGCACATATATATGTCCGTCAACAACATCTTAAAAAACCTGTTTAAGGGTTTCGTCACCCTTTAAATCAAGAAGATTTTCTAGACAAGCAAAACATTGTCTTGTTTATAGAAGTAATAAGTCTAAATGAGTTTTTCCTTCAAGCAAACTAAATAATCAGCCAATGTGGTAAGCAAAATAATCTAGTTTTCACTTTGAGTTAAGATTATTTCCCTTCCCCCATTGGCAGATTTTTTGCTTGTTTTACTGAAAAACTCACTTCATTTTGACTCATTATTTCTAAAAACAAGACAATTAAATGTGTCAAGTCTCATTCACTTCCATTCATTTTTCCTACTATTCAAATATAACATTAAGCCAGCATATATACCCCTATAGTTATCACCAAACTCTCTCTGTTTAGTAATACATGATTACACTATTATGTCGAGAGTCACTGCCTGACTGTTCAGTTCCGCTGAATAAGCTTTCATGCATATTTGTATGACTGGTAGGGACAAATGAAAACTAAATCTCACCACTTTCACTTTATTGACATAACAAAGTTTAAAGAAGCGGAAGTAAATCAGTTTATAATGTGTTGGACTACACATTAACAGGTTTCCATCAATGTTTAACCAGTTTCTCTCAGTCATCAATGAGTTTCAAGGACTTGTAGAGGCAGCGACTGGTTTCTAACACTGGATAGAGGAATGTATGTGTGGTGTGTGTGTGTGTGTGTTTCGTCTGCATACACAGTCACACCCAGAGAGAGTTGCCTGAGGAAGGGTGTGGTGCATGAAGCTTCTGAACAAATATGATTGATGCCTTCAGTATTATTCGCTCTGGCTTCATCATATATCTAGTCAATTCATCACTCAGACATTAGTAATCTTTGGCATTCAAGAACAAATCAGCTTCTCATCAACTCTGTGGTCATCAGTCTGCATAATTAGACTGTAACAAAGGATTAGTTGACTTTACTTAAAAAAGTGAGAAACCCATTGTTGCTTGGAAGTGTTAAGTTGACGTAACTTAATTTGTATAATCATGTGCATAGTTCATAATTACTTAATAAACCTGATACTTAAAACCTGATAATCTAAGTACCTAATCATTTCAAGGCAACAGGTTTACTCACTTTATTAAGTAAAGTCATCTAATCGCTTAAAAAGCAACAGGTTTACTCATTTTTTAAAGTATATTCAACTGATAGCTTTAAGATCAACAGGTTTACCCACTTTTTTAAGTAAATTACCCATTCTAAACTCTTAAATGGTCACAATTTACTTATTTATTTATTTATTTATTTATGTTTATCTTTTTTACTTTAAAACATGTGCACTATGGTGATTTGCACTGTAGATCTGCCTGACGATAATGTATTTAATGCGTATTTGATTTTTGGTATATTTTGGTATAACGTCAACTCTCTTTTTAAGTAAACTCAACTAATCACTTTAAAAGCAACAGGTTTACTCACTTTTTAAGTTATTAATCGCTTTACAAGAAGCCGTTTAACTCACTTTTTTAAGTTAACTCGACTAATCGCTTAAAAGCAACAGGTTTACTCACTTTAATTAAAGTAACTAATCAAACCGCATTAAAACAATGAGTTTACTCATGAGTTTTTTATTTTATTTATTTTTTCCGGGGTTGTCATCTTTATTGGATAGGACAGTAGAGAGTATTGACAGGAAAGTTTGGGGAGCAGAGAGAGGGGAAGGATCGACATAGGACCTCGAGGCGGAAACTTGAGTCACCGTGAGCACTATGCTATATGTCAGCGCACTTAACCCCTAGGCTCTTGGTGCCAACTATACTGTGTTGTTGTTTTTAGTTTGACTCAACTTAAAACTGTAAGGCAACTTGCTGCAGAGCTTTTTTTGAGTTGACAACTTAAATTGAGTCAAGTGCAATACTTGGTTGAAAGTTGAGTCAACTCAAAAACCTATGCAGCAAGTTGCCATTCAATCTTAAGTCAAGTCAACTTTCACTTTAAAAGCAACAGGTTTACTCACTTATTATAAGTAAGGTCAACTAATTACTTAAAAAACTGAGTACACCTGTTGCTTTTAAAGTGAAGTCAACTAATTGCTTATTATAGTGTTAACTTAAATATAAAGCAAAAGTAATAATGCTACAAATAGTGGAGCAGTGCATCACATCATATATAATATAATCCCTATGATATGTGAATAATTTATATGCACAATTGTACATAAAGAGAACTAGAGTATATACGATTAATGTATAAAATACTCTGTTAAACTATAATGTGTCTTGTTTTCTATCTACTGATAGGCCTTAAACATTCACCTATAGCAAACTAGAGTAAAAAACAGATAACTAGTGTAAAAAACAGGTAATGCATGAGATAAAGTCAAAGATGGCAGGTTTTGCCTGAAGCTTAAAGTGTTTTCAAAGCTGTCAACAGTGGCGTCTATAATTTATTTAACAGGTTCAACTGGTTATAAGTGGCTGTATTTGCACACCGAACTATTTCCACTTTCCCCAGACTATAACGATCATACAGAAGTTGCTAAAAACCTCTTTTTTGGGTTGATACTAGAGTATAAATTAAACATAAAGATAGATTAAAAACAGAAATGACTTCCTGACAAGTCGATGTGTAGTTTATCAGTGGAGTATTTACAGTGTAAGCAGCTTAGGGAGCCAAACAACACACATAATAGTGTAGTCTAATGTATATATATATATATATATATATATATATATATATATATATATATATATATATATATATATATATATATATATATATAGTCAATGTCATAATGTATTAGCTAACAATATATTAACATATATAATAAGTATAAATCTTAAAAACAAATTCATGTTAGTTCACAGTGCATTAACTCATAATTACACAAAATTAAGATGTTTTTAATTGTTAGTTCATGTTAGCCCACAAGAAAAAATACTATAGTAATATAGTAAACACTCACTACATTGTTTTTGAACCATACTAGCGTGTGTTATTGAATGCTACAGCATATTGTAATACTAGTGAACTTTTAAATTAAGTGGTATATTTTAGTTTTTACTATAGTAAACTGTGGTGTACTGAAGTATAATATAGTTGCAGTAAAGGGTGATTTGTTTGTTACTATAGTTGCATTACTATAGCAACCAGCCTCAGCTGATTAATAATTCACAGGGGCGTAGCATCCAGGGGGGACGGGGGGGATCCGTCCCCCTCACTTTTAGAGACAGACCATTTAGAAACAGGTGAATAATAGCTATATGAATGTATAATCTCATACAGCCCTCCTCCCTACTTTTAAAATGTCTGCTACGCCCCTGATAATTCAAGTATTTTACTATAGTATATTTTAAAAATTGCTAAAGCATTTACTATAGTATTTTTCATGTAGGAACTAATCATGTGTATAGTTGACTAAACAAATCTTTGATATGTATAATGAATAAGAGGAAGCTTAAAAATGCTCTTGACAAAGAAGCTAATAAAACTAACACACATTATGCAAATAAAATATTGTTATTATTTTATGTATATATTATTGTAAGAGCAGGTGTCTAAACTACATTTTTCAGTTTTGTGGCATCATATATTAGTTTTGAAGCATAATATTTAAAAATGTATATTGAAGAGAAATACAGAAAAGAACACATTATGCAAATAAAATATTGTTATTTTCAAAATATATTACTGTAAGATATTATCATGTAGTAGATATTAAGATATAAGATATTATCAACATTATTAGTTTTATTTATTTTTATTTATTTAAATTTATTTAAACATTTCCCTATTGTCTTTAAAGCTGGATCAAACATGGCTCATATGTTATATATATATATATATATATATATATATATATATATATATATATATATATATATATATATATATATATATATAATATTTTTTTATATTTTTTCAAGTACATTAAGGATGAATAGAGCAGATAAAACACTTTCTGCCTGTTTTTTTTTTCTTCTGAAGTTTTTAATTATAAAATAACTATAATACTTTAATTAAAAATAACTTTAACTTTCCACAAAAAACACTTTTCAACTGTATTAAATTTTTCTTTGTTTTTAAAAGCTTTTTTTATTCAAACTTTTCCCTATTATCTATTGTTTCCCTAGTGTCTTTAGTGCTGGATCAAACGTATCATCATATTTTCATGTTTTCAAGTAAAAATATAAATAAATATATATATATATATATATATATATATATATATATATATATATATATATATATATATATATATATATATATATATGAAGATAAATCGGCTACTGAAGAGAAAACCCTTTCCACCTCTTTTTTAATTCGAACTTTTCCCTGTTGTCTTTAATGCTGAATAAGTCACATAATAAATATATAACAGCTTTAATATTTTTAATTGGAAAAACTATAACCTTCCACAAAGAACACTTATATATGAAGATAAATAGACTACAGAAGAGAAAACCCTTTCCACCTCTTTTTTAATTCGAACTTTTGCCTGTTTTTAACGCTGGCTCAAACATGAGTCACATATATAATATAGGCTATAAAACAAGTATAATATTTCAAAAAATCTATATTGAAGATAACTTTTCATCTGTATTTCTTTTCTGAACTCCATTCGAACTTTGCCCTGTCTTTAACTCTGGCTCAAAATGGGTCATATTTGTTTTTAAAACGTACATTGAAGATAAATAGACACTTTCCACCTTTTTTCTTGCTTTTGAACTTCTTTTAAACGTTTTATTTCGGATTTCTCCCTGTTGTCTTTAACTCAGGCTCAAACTGGTGTCTTATAAAGTCCCTGTTATCAATCCGTGAACTCTGTACTGTTGACTTACGTAACTCCATGAGGGATTTGCAGTCCCACTGGTCGTTGCGGCCTCGGCACTGCTTCCACATGCTGGCGTAGTGTGTTTTGGCATCCTGATCCTCCACCCAGCCGGACTGCGCCGCGATCGCGATAATGTCGAATATAATGGCGAACAGCAGCAGCAGCGGCAGGATCCACCGACACCGCGGGTACGCGATCCCACACCGGAACATTATGCTTCTGATAGAGTGTAACGTGTAAAGTGTGTTCTGGTCGAGTGTTAATAAGTTCTGTGGTTGTTTTATGGTGTGTCTTTATCGGAAACTTTCGCTGAGCTCCACCCCGCGCTGAAACCTGATCTGGAGAAGCTCAACCTGTTTCAACGGAGCCTCTCAGGGCTGGGCATAAAAGTCTATTGACACACACACACACACACAGAGAGAGAGAGAGAGAGAGAGAGAGAGAGAGAGAGAGAGAGAGAGAGAGAGAGAGAGAGAGAAACAGAAACAGAAACACATCAACTTTATTTAATTCAAGGGACAGCCTACAATGTTAGCATTAGCTCTATTGTAAAAAATCTGGGTGTTATATTAGACAGCAACTAAACTTTTGAAAACCATATCTTCCATGTCACAGAAACAGCCTTCTTTCATCTGAGAAATAATGCTACGAAGAATGCTATCTCAGATGCAAAAAAAAAAACTAGTCTATGCTTTTATGACATCTAGGCTGGATTACTGTGATGCTCTGTTCGCTGGTTGCCCAGCATCTTCATGCAGCTGACAAAGTTCTTACCAGGTCAAACAAATATGATCAAATTATCCAAATGTTATCCTCCTTACACTGGCTTCCTGTTAAGTTCAGCATTGAGTATAAAATATTGCTGCGTACATATAAAGCTTTAAATAATCGAGCTCCTGTTTATCTAACCAACCTTCTGTCTTGCTACAATCCAGCTCGCTCTTTAAGATCTCAAATCTCAGGGCTTCTGGTAGCTAGTACCCAGAAAAGCTAAGTCTACTAAAGGAGGTCGATCCTTCTTATTTATGGCTCCTAAACTCTAGAATAGCCTTCCTGGTAATGTCCGAGTCTCAGACACGCTCTCTCAGTTCAAAACTAGATTAAAGAGCTATGTTTTAGTAAAGCATACACACAATGCATCACATAACTGTAGGATGCATGAGTGTGCTTCATGCAGGTGGGCTTGACAAACCACCTGTTGACATTTAATATCTATTGTTCAAATGAACAGCAGCTACGCTAATTATTTTCTTTGTTCTCTATTTCCACCTGGGGATGAGGCCTCTATGATTGTGCAGCGCTATTGATGAGATCTAAGACCTGTGAAGAGATGAAGCCAACCATCGAGGACAAGTACAAAAATACACTTCATTAAACATGTTCACATCACTTATATGCTATATAATTGCAGGTTAACTATGTTTATATATAACAACTTTAACTGTTAATAACTATTAAGGGCAGCATGGTGGCTCAGTGTTTAGCACTGTGGCCTCACAGCAAAAAGGACGCAGGTTTAAGCCCCGGCTGGGTCAGTTGGTGTATGGAGTTTGCATGTTCTCCCCTATTGGCGTGGGTTTCCTCTGGGTGCTCCGGTTTCCCCCACAGTCCAAACACATGCGCTATAGGAGAATTGATGAACTAAATTGGCCATAATGTTTCCCAGTACTGGGTTGCGGCTGGAAAGGCATGCGCTGTGTAAAACAAATGCTGGAATAGTTGGCGGTTCATTCCTCTGTGGAGACCCTTGATAAATAAAGGACTAAGCCGAAGGAAAATGAATGACTGTTAAAAGGTATTAGTTACTAATTAACTAGTTAAAGTTATTAGTAACTAATAACTAGGCCCACATGGAATCTGAGCGTGCAGATATCCGCAGATTTTCCGCAGATTATTAGCCCATCATTAATTCTGTTTATTTACTTAAACAGAATGTGTGTAAATGTGTGTAAATCTATATGTATTCAGTTTTTAAATTAATTACAGTGATATTATTAACTAATATGAAAATATTCATATGATTTATGTACAGTGCAGTTTGTAAAGTAATATTGTCTGTCTTTTAGTAGAGATCTTATATGAGAGACTTGCTTTGTTTAACAAATAAAGTGAATCTAATTGGATTTGCATTTTTAACATTCAATAAAAGTTAAAAAGATATTATTTTTTATTTCACATATTAAGGTTTTAGATATGATACTCCCAAAATAATTTGGGATTTTTACCAGAAATATAAAAAAATATCCGCAGATTCTGTCTGGCCCTACTAATAACCTTAACTTTTCTTAATTTGATTGTAATGCAATAATGTGCACCTTTTGTAAAGCTGTTTTGAAGCAATAATTATTATGAAAGCGCTATACAAATAAACTTGAATTGAACTTTTTTTTTTATGCTGAAGAATGTCATTTATGGACAGGAGTCCTAAAGTTATTGTAGAAATATACTGTGAATAAACTCAACTAGTAATAATTATCTTCTACACTGCAATAAATGCTTTTCTTTATTGATTTTGTGTCTTGTTTCTAGTCCCAATATATAAAAATTCTTAAATCAAGAAGCATTTTCTAGACAAGCAACACTTATTGACTTGCTTTCAGAAATAATATTAACATTTTTCCATAAAACAAGCAAAATAATTTTGTGTCAAAGCAAAAACAAGATTATTTTGGGTTACTAACACATTTTTGTTTTCTTCAGGTGAAGAGAATTTTAATAAACATATCTTTCATTATGAAAAGATGTCAAATGTCCTTCATGCAACCCAACTCTAAAATATACTGGGTTATTTCAACCCAATTTTGAGTAAAACATGGACAAAACCAACCACTGGTTTAATCTATTTAATGATAATTCATATAGGATAATGATTCATATTAATCCTATATTTACCCAACATTGGGTTACAACAACCCAGCAATTTTTAGAGTCAACCATCAGTGCCAGAAAAGACTTTAAATTGTGAACTGTTGTCCAATAATTGTTTTTTTTTCATGAATCAAAGGGTGTGATCACATTCACAAAGTCCTGAATCTGCCTAATCAGAATAAATCATGATGAAATCTCGCATCCGCCCTCCTCATACACCCATGCAGAAACAACCCAATGCCATTCCTCACAGCCTGCTGTGATTCACAGTTTGCAGGCTTCATGTTTGGGTGTTGTTCTTCTGAATGTGAACTGTGTGTCTGTGTGTGTGTATGTGTCAATATGTAACATGTACATGTAGTATGTATGGCCATATATGAACACATATACAATTATAGATATGTGAATTCTAAAATGTGAACGTGTGTGTTGCAGTTTGCATGTATTTCCATATGTCAGGCTATACGGAGATCACAAAACCTTCATGTTTGGGTGTTTTTCTTGTTCTGTTCAGATGAGTCAGGAAGAAGAGCGTCGGGTGGAGGCCGAGCTCCACCTTCACACTCCTGAAGGACAGGTTCATGAGCACAGCAGCGCCTGCAGGAGAAACACACACACCCTCCACACACACTCACAGTCTGCAATTACTCAAACATGCGGCTGTTTTCTCATAATACAGATGACCTTTTTCACAATGTCTCCATGTGTGGGTATGCTTTGGGTAAATTGTGACCCTGGATAGAAATCTGATATATGGAAATATATGCAAATTACATATGCGACACATTTAAATTCACATTTGTATTTCACAGACACAAAATATACCATATTTGCAACATATATTTCTAAATATTGCAAAAATGTCCATTTACATACTGTATAGTCTATTATTTTTCAATCATTGGAAATACAAATATACATAAATGTTCAAATATTTATATATATATATATATATATATATATATATATATAGATAGATAGATAGATAGATAGATAGATAGATAGATAGATAGATAGATAGATAGATAGATAGATAGATAGATAGATAGATATCATGTCACTGTATATATGTTTTTTATTATTATTATTTTCTTGCTATTGTTTGAGTTTTCCTTTTTGTTTCTGCTGTAAAAAACAGATGGGCAGATTTACCACAGTAAACAGTTTTTTACTGGTTCAACTAACTTGCATGGATATCAGCAATATTATTGTTTTATTATTATTATTATTAGGCTATATCATAGATATATTTATTATTAATTGTTCACCTCAAGACTAACAATAATCTAGCAGAATAAACATTGTAAATTTTGATGTCATGCAGACTTTAAATTAAAATGTTATACTAGGCTAACTTTGATACATTATTCATTCATTCATTCATTTTTCTTTCAGCTTAGTCCCTTAATTAATCAGGGGTCATCACAGTGGAAGGAACCGCCAACTTATCAAGCATATGTTTTACACAGCTTATTACCTTCCAGCTGCAACACAGTGCTGGGAAACAGGGGCGTAGTGGACATTTTAAAAGTTTGTGAGGGGATGGGGGGGGGGGACGGCTGTATGAGATCACACATTCATATAATTATTAATCACCTGTTTCTAAATGGTCTGTCTCTAAGTGAGGGGGACGAAACCGGAGCACCCGGAGGAAACGCCCCTACATATTTTTAAATTATATATATATATATATATATATATATATATATATATATATATATATATATATATATATATATATATATATATTCTGAGATCTGTATTAAATATAACTCATTTTTTAATTTACCTGATGATCTATAAAATCACTGTATGTATAGACACTATATGCTGTTGAATGTTTTTTTTTTTTTTTTTGCTATTGTTTGTGTGTGTTCCTATTTGTTTCTGCAATAAAAGAACATGGGCAGATTAGCCACAACAAACTGTTTTTTACTGGCTCAACTAACATGAAAGAATATCCGCAATATTATTATTATCATGGATATATTTAATATTATTCATTCACCTCAAGACTAACAATATATACTAGCAGAATGAATTTTGATGTCATGCAGACTTTAAAATATTTTACTAGGCTAACTTTGATACTCAAAGTATGAACACGTTCTAATTAATACTATAAATATGTGATAAGCTATTTTTAAACAGTCAGATAAAGCCAATGTGATGATAAAGCAGTGTTAGTTACAAACATGCTTTGTTTACTGAAGTCATGTTGCTTGTTGACACTGATAATAACATGACATATTCGCTTCAGTCATTTTTCCTTTCTTTTTTTCACTTAAGCGCAGACATTATTGAGTTATTTGGCTGCTAGTCTGTTTAACTTTATTATCAGAATCCTCGTAGAAAAAAGAAAGCCTTGTTTTGTTGTAAACGCTAGCCATTAGCGGCAGCAGACGGCGCTGTGTCGTTAACGCGCACAGGAAACAAAGGACCTGTCAACTTCCGACGGCCATATTGCGGTGATACAGCGAGTTTTGCGGAGAGAAGCTCATCATGATTTCTGCCCAGGCTTATGGAGAAAATGGCAAAATGAAAGAATATCACTACACAGGACCAGTGGAGCACAAATTCTCCCCTTATGCCTTCAACGGAGGGTAAGGAGATCTACTTTCCTCCATTTTCATTCAGCAGAGCAGCCAGCGAACATGACAATTCACTTCACAGCTGAAATTCACCCATAAACTCGTCATAAAAACTGATTAGAGATTAAAATTTTGTGAATTTTACACAAACTAAATGTCCGAGAGCTAAATTCAGTAAAATATCGGGTCTAACAACAGTATAAATTGAATTTAACCGTGTGCTGATTTTACTTTCACTATCAGAACTGCAGGATTTATCTTAATAATTAGTTGTAAAGTCAAAACTGCTGATATCTAAGGTTAAAACATTAATATTTACAATTAATATGGTTTAAAATTGATTTTGTTAAAATAAAAAGTCGTTTTATTGTGGGACGTTTATGTAATTTCTATATTTGTTCCCACATGACTTAAGTACTGTAGTAATTTAGTTGTTGATACTATAGTAAAGTGTATTATACTGTATACATTATAGTAATCACTCTTTATTTATGAAGGCTCCAGTATACTATAGTGAACAGAAACTAATAAATGCTGAACTAAAGTAAACCATGGTGTGTTGTAGTGTTATATAGTTTTAGAAAATGACAGTATGGTGTTTGTTTATAATAATATAAGTGTATTATCTATAGAAATAACTCACTGAGGTAAAGTTGGTTTTCATTTGGACATTCGCCTTAATAATATATATTAGAAATTAGTATTATTTGCAAACTCTGAGTAGTGCAATCATATTAGCAGCCAGTGACTGTCAAAGTACAACATGGTTTACAGTCATTCAAATAGTGCTTATGTTATTTTGAAGCCGTTCTTGCATGCGATTTCACATCGAATATTTAAAGTAGCGTAGTAAACAATATAAGGAGCAAGTTGTCACTGAACGAATGTGCTAATATAAAACCAACTTTACCTCAATAAATAATAACAGACAAGACTTGAATCAAGCAGTTGTGCTGAGCTAAAGTTGGTATATGCTTGCACATTTAGACATTCTAATTAATATTATAATTTCAGAAGTTATTTAAATAGGGAAGTCATATTAGCAGCCAATGACTAACTTAGCATCAGTTAAAAAGTGCTAATATTGTTTTGAAGTCATGCTTAAATGCAATTTCAGATTGAATATTCAAAGGAGCATTAAAGCGAGCAAATGTGTGAATATCAAACCAACTTCACCCCAATTTGTCTGTCTTTATTGATTGTTTACTTTTTTGTTTCTTTAATTGAGGCATTTGTGTGTTAAATCTGTTCTCAGGACAGTGCTGGCGGTGGCTGGTGAAGACTTTGCTATCGTGGCCTCAGACACGCGTTTAAGTGAAGGTTACAGCATCCACAGCAGAGACTCACCCAAATGCTACAAGCTGTGAGTGACCCCGCTATTATCACTGACTTAAATGTGCATGAGCCAAAGGCAAAAACGCTTTTATTACCGTTTTAAATTTTAGTGGGCGTCTTCTGTAAATCATTGTAGAAAATGTATGATAATCATGATTATTTAGTACTCAGTCAAGAACTATACAGAACATTAGATGCATTATTCATTTAAACATGCTCTGTGTGTCCTGTTTATTTATTTTACAGAGTACAAAATCATGAGTATTATACATTTTTACCATGATTTACAGAAGACGCTCATTAAAATTCTGTGATTTTTATTTCTTATTTAGGACGATAACCATGTTCAAGGTATACTGCGGTTTGTAAGTCTAGGTTTTAAAACCGCCCAAATTTTCTGCTATACCATTCCTATGGTATTTGTAAGTTTTTTTATTTATTTATTTATTTTTTTGTTTTTAGGACAACAGTATCTGTTGCTATCCAAAGATGCCATTTCAAATTGTAAAGAAATGAAGGTTTTTTTTAAGTGAAGTTTTCAAACTAATTTGGAGAGGAGCATGTGATATGATTGACTGCAGCTGGCCACTCATCTACATTCACTAGTTAGCCAATCAGATTAACCCCAACTCACTATAAGTAGCCTAGCTAGAACTACTCTCTTATCTTCGTTTTCCGAAGAAACCCCCCATCCACCCCTTCTCCTCCTCTTTTCTTTTACCACGTGGAGCTCTCGAGAACCACCTGATCTCGTACTCCCCTCATATGCTCTATGGACCAGGTGGGAGCCCTGGGCTCAACTATCTCCGAGCTCAGGGTTCTCTCCCGGGACAGCATGCCAAACCTGCTAACAGTTGTCAAACAATATCTAAGTGTGAACTCTTGAAACTAATGACGACAGCAGAAGTCAATGATTCATTTAAATTATTTAACCTGAATTTAATGTAACCTGACATTTAATGTAACCAAATGTTAGTAAACCTGACATGTTTACTGCTCCAAAATATTGTTTTTTTACCCAGAGATTTAAAAAGAATATATTTTAGAGCAGTGATCACAATACCGTCAAACCGGGATATTTTTATCCAAGGTTATCATACCGTCAGATTCTTATACCAGCCCATGCCTATAAGATTTTTACCCATATTATTGTTTTTAATCATGTTTTATTATGAAATGTATTCATTTGATTTACTAGTTATTTTTTGCAAGATACTATTATTCAGCTTAAAGTGCAATTTAAAGATTTAAGTAGCTTAATTAAGCAAATTAGGGTAATTGGGCAAGTTAGTGGACAATAGTGGTGTTTTCTTCAGCCAAATTTCTTTTTTTGTTTATTTAATAGTAATATTAATAATAATATCAACCTTAAAATAAAAAAAAAAAAAACACTATGCTTTTATTCCAGCCAAACTAAAAGAAATAAGACTGCTGTGAAAATTTCCTTGCTCCATTTAACTACTTGGGAAATACTTTTACCATTGGGTTATACTACTTGGAATAGTTTTGGCTAATAACTTGTGAGCATTTTTGAGTGAATGTGAAGACTATGAAGTGGATTAAATCTTTGTATCAGTTAAATAAGATTTTCCAGTTCTCGTAAATGAGAAAGTGCACTTGAATGCTTTAAAATCCCTCTCATCAATAGTAATCCAGAAACAGAAATTTCACCCACTTCTCTCTCCAGAGTTATTTATTAATTATTTATTATTAAACCATCTCTGTGTCATTGTTCTCAGATGCGAAATGCAAGAATGTTAAAGCCAGTGACGACGATGAATGATCAAATTAAAGCAAACCTACAGTTTATATTGTGTGTGTGTGTGTGCGTGTGTGTGTGTGCGTGTGTGTGTGTGCGTGTGTGTGTGTGCGTGTGTGTGTGGCGTTCAGTATTTTTGTTGCTCCTTTTACTGAATCTGCTAATGAAGGAGTCTAATCTCTCTGTGTGTGTTTTTTTCCTCCTTCAGGACAGACACTACAGTGCTGGGCTGCAGTGGTTTTCATGGAGACTGCCTGACGCTCACCAAAATCATTGAGGCCCGACTGAAGGTGCGCTTCACAGCCTAGAAGGGAAAATGGAAATGCTGTTGTGCATTTTCAAGAGGGATCATATTCAGTGTGCTGACAGTATGACACTGATATAATGATTCACTCAACAAAATGAAATGATTTTAAGAATTGAACAAGTGTCCTTTTATTATTTCTCGGTGATATTGCTGTAAATAATGCTGCACATGTATTTATAAAATAAATATACCATTTGTCAAATAACAAAGCAAATTTTAAAACCAATTTAAAAAAAAAGATAATACACAGAAATGATCTTTATTGTTATACTTGGTTATTCTTAGCTTGAATTTTTTCCCCATGCTTTATTATTATTTATTATTTAAGGTATATGACTATTAGGGTTGAATCAAGAGACAATGCCATTGTCCATCACCGATGGCCGATAAACATCACAATGCTGAGCCGGCATTGCGATCCTCCGCCCCCGTCGCAGCAGCAACCCGCTCGTGACTAAACACACACTCGAACCCCGTTTACCCTAACACGTCTTAGTTTTAAAATGGATAATCCACATCCACACTTACATTTCATCTAGCATTTCTGAAAAGCTCTCCTTCCACACTATACTGCTGAAACGCACATCATGTGACCACACACACAAAAACACACTGTCATAGGCTGCAGCGTACGCGCATATCTGAGCTCCAGCAGTCTTGAGCACAAAACTCCAGAGAGCAGTGCAGGTTGGACCGTTTATCAAGGATGTAACGCTGGATGGCGTCTCACTATAGTTGTTAAACGTGATGTTTAATTCATAATGTCTCTATCTAACGACTCTTCGGTCTTTTGAATCCATCAGGTAACGTGTCACAGCGTCAGTACACTGCTTCAGTCTTTCGCTTTCACGCTTGTACTTAGTCATTTTAGTGTAAACCTCAGATACTGTTGGTTGGGCTCCTTTTTTACCGACCAAGTTTGTGGACGCCATTATAACGACACAGATCACTCTGCCTATTCATGCATGAGTCCTGCAGAAAAAGGGATTGACAGGTGGTAATTTGTGTGTAACTTCTCTTTATTTATTTATGATTTGGTTATGGGTAAAACTAAGACCATGTGGGTCAGGTAGTTGAAACATTAGGCTACAAATAATTAATTTGTTATGAATTAATTAATTATTCATAAATAACTAATCCACTGCTGCCTACGGCGACAATGCCATCGTCCATCGTGATGTTTCACATTAGACATCAAACGATGCCAAACTGGTCGACATCGCCCAACCCTATTGACTATATGCATGTTTTCTGGTACAAGCTGAGTTCTCTGCACATCTAAACAGGGTGAAAAACCCTTTGCATCAGATATAAAACTGAACAAATTTCCTAAATGTTCAACTTGCTTTTTCATTGTCAACTTGGCACTTTTTTTGGCACTTCATGTTTGCTGTCATTGATTTAATAATATGACTAAAAACACTTTAAACATTATTTGCTGCAATTCGTTTACTGCTATTGCACACATTAAGACCTGCTATTCCGACTATTCCAGTGCATTGCATTTTCACCATGTCTGGTGTGAATATTTCACAACATTTATTGTTTTTGTGCAAAACATCGCAAAGAAAAACTTAATTTCATTGACTGCTATAGTATTTGTTTTTCCTACTATGGTTGTCAATGAACATTGATCCCTGCTGTTCAAAAAAATGATTCGTATAAAGCTCCAAATGATTTGAATAATCACACATTGAAATGGGCTTCCAACCAGCTCATGATGAAACTTTACATCCCCACAGAAATATCTACATGTTCTGAGCGCTGTGTTTGACTTTCTTTAATGCTCTTACAGATGTACAAGCATTCGAATAACAAGAGCATGACGAGTGGAGCCATCGCAGCCATGCTGTCCACCATTCTGTACGGCAGACGCTTCTTCCCTTACTACGTCTACAACATCATCGGTGGTCTGGATGAGGAGGGTGAGTCCGGGCGAGAGACTGAAGACCGCTCTGGTGCTGAGCCCGGTTGCATGAAAGTCCTTAAGCTAAGAAATCCATTAGTTTGAAGGTTAAGGGGACCCTTAGTAAAACCCAAGCGTCGGCTTAAGGAATTTAAGCCTTTCATTATGTATTTTCCCCTTAATGATCTAAGTTTGCCCTTTTGCTAACCTGTTGCAACAAAGTCCTCAGTAACAATATCCCCCTTAGCAAATTTAAGGGATCAAAACAAGCAAATTACACCCAAATAAAACTGCTTAAATAAAAGACTTGCAGGGCTGTCAAAAAACAACAGATGAGTAATTTAATAAAACTATTTAATGAACAAGCTAATATGCACAGCGTAATAGTGATGGCACGTCTGCGCAGGAGTGCATCCATCTGAAATGACAGTTTCAGTGCAGCTTCAAAAGCCAGGCCAGCTTTAAAGCTCCTCCATATAATGTCGAGAGCGTCTTGATAAGGAAACCTCTCGACTCGCTTAACGGAAAGAAAATGGCACAGATGATGTGTATTGCAGAGTTACTGTAAGACAAGCGTTCGTGGTTACGATCTGTTTACTATAGCAGCTGCAGCAGTCGTTGCCGTATGTTGCCAGACACTACACCTTCAAGGACTTTTATGCAACCGGCGCCAGGTCTTCAGGCTTAATTCAGCCATCAAAAAGTCAGGAACACATTAGGCAACCTGGGGTACTGCAATATAACTGGCAGTGGGCTGGTTCTAGAGACCAAAACAAAGACGGTCCTACGCTGAATGCAAATTATCAAAGCAGAATATCTGACTTTAGCTTTGGTTTTAGATAAACAGTTATATTCACTGAGCATGTTTCTGAAATATCTGCAAACATTATGGTGTTTTTATACTTTAGAAGAGTCTCTTTAAAAACTCCTCTTCATCACCACATAAAGACCAATAAATAAGATTACTGTGACTGTGGCAATGCTAGTAAAATAGATGTTGCATCTTCAAATTTAAACCATCTTATATTAATTAATACATTGTTAGTGCAGACATTTTATGATCTTAAGTCTCTCCGAGAGGTTGATCAATTTCGTTTCACATATGCAAAAGCTCTATTATTCTCTAGCACAATAATTGTTTTGCTTTATTCCAGGTCGAGGTGCCGTTTATAGTTTTGATCCAGTTGGTTCCTACCAGAGGGACACGTATAAAGCGGGTGGATCAGCGAGCGCAATGCTGCAGCCGCTCCTCGACAACCAGGTCAGAGTTCAGATTATCATCATAATCTTAAATGGTCTATCTTAAACCCTATTCAGACCAGTAGTTTCTCATCACTGCCGAACTAACCATAGGATTTTGTTAGCTCATTAAGAAAAAAAAGGTGTGCCTTTTATAATCTTTAATTGAAATCTGAACATCCTGTTTGTTTTGAGTTAAATTCTCAGATTAAGGTCTGTCTGAGGTATTGGGAGTGGCTAACATGCTTAACCACACCCCTCCAGTTGTCAGTTTTGACAGCAAACAGAAATGGTTAGCTGGAGTCTGTTAGGCTGTAATAACTCTCCCTAAACCCTTTCCCCATTTCATTCATTTCCTACTTTATTACATCCAATCAGCTCGCAGTAGAATAAAACAAGCCACGCCCACTGTTTTCTCATTTAATATTCAGTTTCTCTCACAATACGAAAAAGAAATGTTGTTGATTCCAGTTCATTAGGAGTGAAAACCAACCATTATAATGGAGCTGTTTGTTGTGCTCAGATCGGCTTCAAGAACATGGAGAACGTGGAGCATGTTCCTCTGACGCAGGAGAAGGCAGTGCAGCTGGTGAAGGACGTGTTTATTTCTGCTGCGGAGAGAGACGTGTACACCGGAGACGCCCTCAAAGTCTGCATCGTCAACAAAGAGGGCATTAAAGAAGAGGTCGTGCCGCTCAGGAAAGACTGAGACGCCTTCCCTTCTCCGCACGCCAACGTTAGCCTCTTTTTGTTTCGCTCCAGATGCATCTTTCATTCTGCTGTCCTTTTTATATTCTGTCTCGAGAATAAATATGAGACTAGTATCACCGTTGTCTAGCGTTCAGTGTGTTTTGTAAAAAAAAAAAATAATGGGTTCCACACATTTAACTAATAACTATACTGTGAAAAATATCTTTACTGTGAAATAAAACGATTAGAGACTTTAGATTTAAATTAGCCTATAAATATATATATTGTTTTTTTTTCCTGCATGATTGCAAAAACAAAAGACACAATGAACATCTCATTTTATTTTAAATGATTAAGTTTTACTGGTCTGGTGAAGGTTATTAATCAGCTGTTTCTTTTCAATGGCAGACTTTCTTAAACAAATAAAATCTGCCTGACCAAAAACATCAATAATGCATAAACAAAGCAACCATGTAAATGTGATGGGCAGAAAGCACCAGAAGGGGTTCATCCAGCAGAAATATTGTATATATTATTGGTTTAAAGATATCAGCCACATTTTGTTATGACCAATAATAACATTAAAAATAGCACAGATATATTGGCCGATATCAATATGGCCAAATATTACTACTGATATAACTACTACCGATGTCAGTATGGCCACCAATATATCGCCCGATGTCAATATAGCCAATGATATATTGGGCCAATGTCAATATTTTCACCATTAATACAGCCTCTGATATATCACCCGATCAATATGGCCACCAATAAATCTGCTGATATCAATATGGCTGCCGATATATATGCCGATATCAATATGACCACAGATATATCAGCCGATGTCAATATAGCCACCAATACATCTGCCAATATTAATATGGTCATCAATTTATCATCCCATGCCAACATGGCCACAGATATATCGGTCGATATCAATATGGCCACAAATATATCAGCCGATGTCAATATGGCAGCCGATATATGTGCCGATATCAATATGGTGACTGATATATTATCCCATGTTACATGGCGGCCGATACATCTGCCAATATCAATATGGCCACAGATATATCAGCCGATGTCAATATGGCTGCCGACATATGTGCCGATGTCAACATGGTGACTGATATATCATCCCATGACAATATGGCTGCCGATACATCTGCCAATATCAATATGGCCACAGATATATCGGCCGATGTCAATATGGCTGCCGATATATGTGCTGATATCAATATGGCCACAGATATATCACCCGATGTTAATATAGCCGATACATCTGCCAATATAAATATGGTCACCGATATATCATCCCATGTCAATATGGCCACAGATATATCGACCGATATCAACCTGGCCCCAGATATATCATTTGATATCAATATGGCCGCCGATGTCAATATGGCAGCCGATATATGTGCCGATATCAATATGGCAACAGATATATTATCCCATGTCAGTATGCCCACAGATATATCGGCCGATATCAATATGGAAGCCGATATTTTAGCTGATATCAATAAGGCCAAATATGGCCACTGATATATCAACCGATGTCAATATGGCCACCAACATATCAGTCCACATCAATATTGCCATATATAGCCACCAATATATTGTCTGATGTCAGTGTGGCTACCGATATATTCGCTGATGTCAATAAGGCCACAGATATATCGGCCGATATCAATATGGAAGCTGATATTTTAGCTGATATCAATAAGGCCAAATGTGGCCACTGATGTATCAACCGATGTCAATATGGCCACCAACATATCGGTTCACATCAATATTGCCAAATATAGCCACCAATATATTGTCTGATGTCAGTGTGGCTACCGATATATTCGCTGATATCAATATGGCCACCAATATTTGGTCAATGTCAATAGGGCCATCAATATATCGGCTGATATCAATATGGCAACCAATATAACATGCATCCCAAAAAACTACTCGGCATGAAACAGAATTTTGGTTTCATCGCCCACTTCTATTGACCCCTAAAGTCCTACTATGAACTCTTTTCCACACTGTTCCCAGATGAAGGGCTCCCACTGTGAATCCTCAAATGCACTTTAAAGTTCC
Organism: Danio aesculapii; assembly: GCF_903798145.1. Taxonomy (NCBI): domain Eukaryota; kingdom Metazoa; phylum Chordata; class Actinopteri; order Cypriniformes; family Danionidae; genus Danio; species Danio aesculapii. Next base: position 52,717,709 of record NC_079447.1, read on the forward strand.
CCTTCTGCCTGAAGCTCTTCCCGCAGTGCTGGCAGCTGAACGGCTTCTCTCCGCTGTGAATCCTCATGTGCACCTTCAGGTTTCCTCTTTCAGCAAAACTCTTCCCGCACTGCCCACAGCTATACGGCTTCTCTCCGTTATGGATCCTCACGTGAGCATTAAGAGTTTGTTTGTGCGCGAAGGTTCGTCCGCATTGAGCGCAGGAGTACGGCTGCTCTCCAGTGTGACTCCTCATGTGGTTGTTCAGGCATCCTCTTCTGATGAAGCTGTTCCCACAGTGCCGGCAGCTGAAGGGCTTCTCTCCGGTGTGGATGCGGATGTGTCTCTTTAGCATCACTCCCTGAATGAAGCTGATCCCGCACTGAGGGCACTTGAACGGCTTCTCTCCGGTGTGGATCCTCATGTGGTAGTTGAGATTTCCTTTTCTGTTGAAACTTCTTCCACAAAGCCGGCAGGTGAAAATGATGGTTGCTTCTTTCTTTGGAGCACTTTTTCTTGAGGACGTCTTGTTAGGGTTTGAGCAATTTATTGATTTTTCTGCAGTTATGAAGTCATGATCTTGACCTTCGGTCTTCGGTTCTGTTTTCAGCACATTCAGCTCTAAAAAAGAATAAGAAAACATAAAGGTTAAACACAGTTGAATGACATAAAACATCAAAAACAAAATTAAGAATTTGGGGTGATACTGAAATTTTGATCAATACGATGGCCGATTAAAACATTATATTATAATAACGACAGAATACACATCTGTGCATTTATGCAGAATAATTTGGAGTGTAAAAATAATCAAGATAAAATAACTATTTTGGTATTTATTTAGGATTTATAATGTAAAACCAAATATAACCACTTTTTTTTGGCTATTATGCGAGTCAAAATTATCCATATTATTTATGTCAAAATTCATTAGGATTTCAAGTAATACCATTTAAGTAATATATTTTACAATTTTCCTATCATAAATATATCAAAGCTAATTTTTTGATTGGTAATATATATTGCTAAGAGCTTAATTTGATCAACTTTGAATGAAATTTTATCAATATTCAGATTTAATTTGAACCCTCAAAATTCTAGATGATTCAATAGCCAAATATCATCCAACCATAAAGTATACATCAATGGAAAGATTCAATTATTTTCTTTTCAGCTTAGTCCCTTTTATTAATCCAGGGTCGCCACAGTGGAATGAACCGCCAACTTATCCAGCACATGTTTTTACACAGCGGATGACCTTCCAGCTGCAACCCATCTCTGGGAAACATCCACAAACACTCATACACTATGGACAATTTAGCCTACTCAATTCCCCTATAGCGCATGTCTTTGGACTGTGGGGGAAACCGGAGCACCCGGAGGAAACCCACACGAATGCAGGGAGAACATGCAAACTCCACACAGAACGCCAACTGACCCAGCCGAGGCTCGAACCAGTGACCTTCTTGCTGTGAGGCGACAGCACTACCTACTGCGCCGGTTTTAGTGGCTCATGGTCACATTTGGTCCCTCATACAACATTCTTCAAAAACACTGTTAATTCTTTAGAGATCATTTTTTAATAAAGATCAACTGAGAATTGAACACTGACCGGTTTGTTCCTCATCTTCTTCTCGTTTCCCACTGAACTCTTCTTCAACCTTCACATCTTCTCTTTCTTCTTTAATGAATGCCATCTTTATAATAGCAGATCACATGGATATCAGTTGCTTCAGCAGGGATTCAGTGCGTTTGGTCATTTAAAAATAAAACAACAATATCTGAGAGCTCTAAATTTAAAAGTGAACACACTGGGTTTCAGTCAGACTGTTATTATTAACAAAAACTAGACTAAAACTATCAAAACTAATTAATAAACAAATACAAAATTACACGAACGCTTTCAATTTAGTTTATATTTGTTTCTGTTAGCGTACGGTGAATCGAGCACGTCGAATCACCAGGTCAGATTCGGAAGCAATTGATTCAATTGACTCAGAGTATCAATAAATTCTATTTCTCCCTTCAAAACTTGCTAGTGACCCGATTACAATGAACAAATCCACGATATTGGAGGCAAAATAAAAAAGCAACTTTAACGTAAAACATTGAGTTTATATTTAACGGTTTCGGTCAAATTGCGGTGAGTCGAGCGCTTCGAATCACAAAATCAGATCCGAAAGCAGTTGATTCGGTTGAATCGGGAGTTTTTAATAAGCTCAATTTCTCCCTTCACAACTTTTGAGTGAACGATTTACCAATTACAATGAACAAATCCACGAAATTGGAGGGGAAATGAAACGAAACTTTTTATGTAGAACAATTCTAAATGTTCTTTATTCCACAAAACGCGGTTCGATAACACAATAACAATGCTAACGTTACATTCAATTATAATGAATTAACTTCGCTTATTATTTTATTGTAAAGTCGACTAAGCGGTCTTTACAGATTAGGTCACATTAATGGCTTTAAAATGCAAACTTTTCCACATCCAAATCAAAACAGAAGCAGGCGAACGCCGCAGGCTTATGACGTCACAGCACCAGGCCAAAATAAAAGTCTCGTCACACACACTGCTGTTCACACCGCGCACTGGCATTTACATTTTAAAACATGTATATACGAATAGTAATCATTAGAAATTTTGCTCTGAATATTACTATCACAAATATAGACAATGTTTCGACCAACAAGAATCTTTCTACCTATTATGTGTGACTCACTGACATGTTTTACCATTTATTTTTGCTTAAAAGAAGCTGTATTTTGATTATCCGTGTTACAATCAATGTCTGTTGAAGCTGGCTTCTGCTGATGAAACAAACTATTTTCTTCAGTAATGTTTTCTTTATTTGTTTCTCTTAATTATTGAGATAAAGTTGGCTTTATAATTGCAAATTTGTTCAGAGACAACATCCTTTACCATACTATTTGAATATTCGGTCTGAAATAGCATATAATCCTGAATAGCATGACTTCTAAATGACATTAGCACTACTTCACTGACTGAACAATACTATGATAGTCATTGGCTGCTAATATGATTTCCATATTTAGTATTTAGTAAGAAAACTTCTGAAATGATATTATTAAGGAGACAGTCAGAATGTGATATAATAAAGCCAGCTTAACCTCAGTTTCATACTCTTGGTCTTTGTGTTCAACTATTAATCGCATAACAATCAGATTATTAGAAATTCATGTTTTGATTTTATTATTAAAGTTTAATAATAACAACTTTACCATAGCAATGTAGGCCTTTGTGCATAAAGAACCCATTTTACCAGTGCTAGCAAAGCAAAGTCGCAATTTCGACCAGTATTACAAAGAATCAGAACACTTGTCTGTAAAAAACAAACTCAAATACAATTGCACTTTTACTTGAGAGATAGTTCACCCCAAAATCATCATTTACTCATCCTTTACTTCTTTCAAACCTTTAAGAGTTTCTGTTGAACACAAGAGAAGATATTCTGAAAAATGCTGAAAACCGGTAACCATTGACATCCACAGTATTTGTTTTTCCTGCTATGGAAGTCAATGGTTACAGGTTTTTAAATGTACATGTTTTTCAAAATATCTTCATTAGTGTTCAACAGATTAATAACGATTTGAAACCACACGTGGGAGAGTAAATAGTGAGTACATTTAAATTTTGGGGTGAACTATCCCTTTAAGACTGCATGTAAACAGTCATCAGATATTCCAGTCTGTTAGAGAATAAAAGAGATGTACTGTCGGCTCAGACAGTGTTGAGTTTGGTGACTATAAGCACTCGTACGGACTGGTCGAATGAGGAGCAGACGCAGAGACCCTGTTTATCGGGGCTCCAGTCCAGACTGGAGATGGGTTGCGTGGACAGAGTCACGTTCTGGAGGAGATTCACAGATCCAGCAACTCCCATCTCCACGTCATCTGCTCCCTTTTTACTCCTCTGTGCTGGATACTCACTGGAAAAATAGGAGGAAAACATTAAGAGAAAAGCAGATCAGTCTAACAATGGATCATTGAAATATATATATTTTAAAAAGGACCTGTTATGCCACTTTTTACAGATCTTATATAGTGTGTGTGTTCCAGTTCAGCTCAAAACACTACATAAATAATGTTCTCTAACTCTCTGTAACTGATCCTTTCAGGCTTTGATCCTAATTGTGGCGTTTTGGTGACTGTCACTTTAAATGCAAATGAGATTGTGCTCTTCAGAAGAGGTCGGAGCTACAAACACCTGTGTGTCAGCATAGTGACAGATGTAAAACAACACTGTGTGTGTTGTCAGTGCTGGTCAGGTGTGCTTCATGCTTCTGTCAGTCTATGTCGCTCCTGTCTTTGTTCATCTAAAACTCCACATCTATAATCCTCTTAGTCTATGCTGACATTATCTTCAGCAGCTCAAACACTCTAATGGCTAATGGACAGACGGCTGCTTCTCACTCAGGGCTGCTGTTTATGCTAATGAGATGGAGAGATGGGCACTAGTGGGCGGGGCTTTCCCCCTATGATGACATGTACAAATGGAGAATGTTAATCAAAGTGTTTCTGCATGTCTGATTATAAACACTAGTTTTAACTAATGTTGAGCATTAGAGGCTGGAGATATTCACACACTGCTGACACACAACTGGGTTTAAAGCTGTTTTTCTTGCAAAATAGGCCTCCTTTAAATCATAAAACATACTAGTTATATTTGTTATTTCATGTGTGACAGGGGAAATGTACCGTCACATCAACAGCTCAGATGTTTAATAATATTAACCGCAAGAAATCACTTACTATTTCCATAAATGCAGGTTTCCCGCTCCGCCGGCTGTCATGAAGACGTCACGATTTTGAGGTAAGTGCCTCACTTGCCATATTGTGGATTTGTGAGCCTGAAAAACATGGAAAGTACAAATAAAAAGCACAGAGGATGATTTGGTTGAAAAATAATAATAAATAAATAAATAAATAAAAAAAATATATATATATTTATGTTGGTTGAAAGTCTCAGTAGCATTCACTGAGCAGTGTTGCCAACTCTCACAAGACAAAGATATATCAAATAAAATAAACTTCAATATAATAAAAAATAAACACAGCAGAAGTAAAATTAAAATTAAGAAACAAAACAAGGAAAATCTGGTACGAAATAATAAAATATCTAACACCAAAAACAGACATGGCAAAAAAGATATATATATATATTCAATAATTTTCCTTCAGCTTAGTCCCTTATTTATCAGGAGTCGCCACAGTGGAATGAACCACCAACTTATCCAGCATATATTTTACACAGCGGATGCCCTTCCAGCTGCAACCCAGTACTGGGAAACACCTATACACACTCATTCACACACTCATACACTACGGCTAATTTAGTTAATCAATTCCCCTATAGAGCATGTGTTTGGACTGTGGGGGAAACCCACACCAACACGGGGAGAACATGCAAACTCCACACAGAAACGCCAACTGACCCAGCCGGGACTCAAACCAGCGAGCTTCTTGCTGTGAGGCCACAGTGCTAACCACTAAGCCACTGTGCCACCCAGAATAATTACATATATATATATATATATATATATATATATATATATATATATATATATATATATATTATAAAGTATAAAATAAGGTAAAGAGGTGGATTTAACAGAGGAAGAAGTGGATAGATAATTGTTTGTGAATAATACAGTTCCTACATTATTGATACACTACTCAATACATATGTGTTGTACTTTGTATTCAGCGTGGTTATAAAGTCCCTTATGAATAGATTATTATTAGTAGTACTTTTAGTCAATGCTGCAGTGTTATGGTTATAAAAAATGATGCATCATTGTACAAGGCTGTACTTCAATATGTAAAAACTGAAAAGAAAATAAATAAAAACATTGTATATATTAATTACAAAAAACAAGTATACATTAAGAGATGCATGTGTCAGTTTTGGCTCATCAGTGAGGCTTTACAAATAGTGGATGAATGCTTCAGGATTGTTTAATCTAACATTTACGCTGCTTTTGTGAGGATTTATTGACACTGGAAGGTTTCTCGTGCAAATAGCCATTTAAATAAAATAAATCATCTAATTAAATTCATTTATTTACAAAGCACAAATCAAACTATGCTGCACAAAACCTCTGCTAAAAGGCATCAAACAGATGCCTAAAACCTAAGAGGGTAGAAAAACACTGGGCAATGACAATTTTAGGGCTGCAGGATATTGGAAAAATCTAACATTGCGATATTTTTATTCTGCGATATAAATACAATTATGAATAACTATTTGGAAAGAATTTATAATTGTAGATTGATTATGATGATTCTGTAGGGGAGTACATATGCATACAATATAAGAAACAATCTACAAGCGTAGATAAATTCAATAAAGGAAAAGATACCAATTAAATAAGCAGTGTTGTTTTTTTTACCGCTGAGTCAAACTGTATTCAGGTGTACAGTAATTAAATAATCAAATGTAAAACGATACTGCATAGTCTTTGTTTTACTAACAATTCAATCATTATTCATTTGTCAAAGTTCCAAACGGTATAATTTCTTCTAGGCCTGAATGTTTTTAAAACCCTCATATAGTCAAAGGCCTCAAAAACGCTTGCAAAATGATGAATTATAATCCAGACTTAACATTGCGTATGCTCGCGATGTGACTATTGCAGATGATCACATTGCGATATCGATGCTGAAGCGATATATTGTGCAGGCCTAGACAATTTTATGCACAGTTAAATGGTCTCTCAGAAAATAGGTAAGTTTTTAGCATCGTTTCAAATCCTAATTCTGAATACAACAGAAAATAATGCATTGATATGTTTGCATTGATATGTTATTATGTTTTTCTCTTCTTTTTAATTCTTTTATAACACATTTTATCTGCTTTTATGCTTATTTATTTTATTTTTTTACCATTTTTATTATTTGTTTTTATTTCTCTTATCCTTGTTTCTTTTATTCCTGTTTATGTAAAGCACTTTGAATTGCCACTGTGTATGAAAAGTGCTATATAAATAAACTTGCCTTGCCTTATATTATGATATATGAAATAATTCTGCTATTTACTGACGAACCTTTTCTGAGACTGAAGCGAAGCCTTTGCTGGGGTGCTGCGTCCTCATGTCGAACACATGAAACTTGCCTTCTAAAGATGTGGCCACTAGTTTGTTCATGTTGATGTCTTTTCTGTCAAATTCAACAGAGCACACCTGGCAAAGACAAACAATGATAATATATTTTCATTTATCTGTTTAAATGCATCCATACAACCCTAGAATACTGTTATTATAATCTAGAAACACATCACTGAATGCTGAACACAAGCTTTAAACACTTTACCTGACCATATGAAATAGAAATCCATAATGACTTCAATAATATCTGATGGTCACGAAGCCGTCATTTGTTTGCATACTGGTATTAAATATACAATTATTTACCTCTCCTGTGAAATGTGAATTTACTTGTCAAGTATTTAGCAAGTTAATTAGAGAGTCTTCCTATAACATATTGTTTTCTTTTGTAGAAAGTGACATTTCTTTTGGTTTAGCTGGTTAATAAAGCAGTTTTTCAACCTTTAAGGCCAATAATATCATCACCCCCTTAAGAAATGATTACTAACTTTACCCTAATTAACCTAGTTAAGCCTTTAAATGTCACTTTAAGCTGAATACTAGTGTCTTGAAGAATATCTAGTCTAATATTATGTGCTGTCATCATGACAAAGAGAAAAGAAATCAGTTATTAATACTATTTTAATCATTTCAATTTCACAGGAGGGCAAATAATCTTGTCTTCAACTGCATATTGGGTCAGATTTACCGAATCACACACATAAACCTGAGAGAGAGAAAGTGATAAATTAAAGTGATTGTACTGATGATGACCAATAAAAGAGCACAGATGAGCCAGCTCATTTACATAATGGCAAACCAGCTCAAAAACAAAAGGTTAGTTTAGTTACTGATCATCTTAGTAATTAGCATGCAGCAAGGTCATTTATTAAGCCAACATTCTGTACAATGTGCTCAGTATTGTCAAATATCATAACAGTTTATACAACACATTTCAAATCAAACTAATTAAAATAATATGGAAATTATAAATATAATTTGTCATAATATAATTCATCATTATATAAATATGAGTCTTAATTTGCTCTCTGTATATTAAACTTTTACTAAAATTAACCATCATTGATTTTTCCCATGATTCCCAGAAGACAATCAATAAAAGCAGTCAGAAAGACCTTGTTATATTGTCATTTTACATTATGACATATTAAATGACTATGTACATGATAGAATAATGCGAGTAACTAATTATTTATTCCCTTTTCTGTTCGATTTGAGATTGATTTTTACTTTATACTGCTTGCCTGAATTGCTAAAATGTTCCACAGTTTCAAATATTAAGGCTTTTATTGACTTTTCTTCATCTATGATAAGATAATTCATCACAATCTACATTATAAAAAGCGCTGTAGACATAAAGATGATTTAAATTGAATATAATCCTTATGATTAGTTATTGGGAGGTATGTAATGATGTGCACTGAATGTTATGAAGCGAGGTTAGAAAATAAACACTCCCTCACCCCATTTCTGATGTTTTTCTCCCACCGTAAAGACATGTTTCTAAGATCGAACAGCTTGATGTCGCCGTTATCATATCCAGCGCACACACAGCGGTCTTGATCGTTGAAAGCATGACCTAGAGGGAAAAAAGCAAGGCAAAATGTGAGTTTTATTCTGTGTTTTTTAGTCATAACACGTTTTATAAACACGGCATCAGCTTCTAATGATGTTATATAGTTTTACCTGGTTGAATAATAAAAAGTATATGAAGAAAATATTATATAAGTGAAAGATGGAAAGATATTTCTCAGCACATTTATAAACATAATAGATTTAATAACTCATTTATAATAACTTTATTTTCTCTTTGTCATGATGACTGCACATAATATTAGACTAGATATTCTTCAAGACACTAGTATTCAGCTTAAAGTGACATTAAGGCTTAACAAGGTTAATTAGGGTAAAGTTAGGGTAATTAGGCAAGTCATTGTATAACAGTGGTTTATTCTGGAGACAATCCAAAACTAATATTGATAAGGGGGTTAATAATATTGACCTTAAAATTGGTTTATAATAATTAAAAACTGCTTTTATTCTAGCCGAAATAAAACAAATAAGACTTTCTCCAGAAGAAAAAATATTAGAGGAAATACTGTGAAAATTTCCTGAATCTGTTCAACATCATTTGGGAAATATTGGAAAAAGAAAACCGGGAAAATATGAGTCCCGTCCATAACAAAGCCACTTGAGCACCACTAAAATAGACGAGCTCCATAAAGATTGCTATTACCATTTCTAATTTGGTGGTAAAAAAAACAAAGAAGGGTAAACAATTGTCTGATGGCCAAAAAAGCCCAGAAAGAGAATAAAACATTAACTCCTGTGTGCTACTCCCACAGCGCAAAATTAACAATCACAGACCGAAAGCGACCGTCCAGCAGTCCCTCTTGGTTTCTCCCTCCGTGGGCTCCATGTTGACCACCGGCGTGTCTTTCTGCCTGGAGTCCCACACTTTCACTGTACCTATGAATAAAACCCCACGCAATCAAAATCTGAAGCACGAACATTTCTAAATGCAGTCAGTTTTCCGTAAAAGTGTGTATTCCAGCGTCACGGATGTGACATTTACAGTAAAAACTCATAGCATAAATGCACAGAGAAAGTTTCTGTTGACATTATAGTGAAACATCTCTTTATATTTACCAAAACAGCTAACCACAGAGTTATGGGATCAGAAAAAGGCCAATCTCTAAACATTCTTGACATTTTAAATGAGGAAAATAAACATGCGTTATGGATGTGACCAAAAAGGTCAGTGAGTTTACAGTAGACAACATACTTTGTAGAAATTCTGTGAATTAAACTGCACAACACAGAAGAAACGATGCTAATCAAGGATAAGAGTCAGCTCCCTACTGAACAAACATGATTGATTTTATTTGATATGTTTGCACTTATGAGGGAAAAGCTTGGTTATGGATGTGACGTGTGTAATCTGCACTTGTGTGACGTTGAGAAACCAAATACAATAGTTTGAAAACATTGACAGACATTTTTGAGTATTTCTGGTGAAAATGTAATCTTCTTCATGGTAAGGTTGACATTTGCATGCAATTGCTCGACTGCAGAAATCAGCCTATTTACCGTCTCGACTTCCAGTGACGATCTCCGGAGCCCCGTCCCCGATGCCCAGACCTCCCACTCCATCAATGGCGTTTATGATCTCCTTGTGTGCTTTTACTGAGTACACCGGACAGTCGGGCACTTCCAGATTCCTGAAGAGCAAGATTACGCAATACTGCACTTTCAATAACGACATAATACATAACCATAAACATAACAACATCCAGCGCTCTCCTACCAAACGTTAAGATTTCCATCAAAGTCTCCGGTGGCCAGATGCCTCTGCTGGAGAGACGTGGCTCCAAATGTCCCACACTTGATTGGCTTGGCTTTTTCTATCTAGAATATGAAAGCGCATGTTTATTAAACATTAATAATGTACAATATATCACACCGCAGGGCTGAGAGAAGATTTTTATTAGGGACTTCGAGTTTTAACAAAAACTATACAATAAAATAAAATAGCAGAGTCTTTTATACAATTTTATTACGCAGCTCTCTGGAATATTTTATTCTTGATCAAGCTTTATTACGGTTAAGGAATTATACGTTGTGTTAAATTTAATGTTAAGTTCAGTAACTCGCTTTATCCTTGGGAGAGATTATAATAATAACATTTTAATAACATCTGTTAAGATTTAATTATACATATATACACACATATATACATACACATATATATACATATATATATATATATATATATACAAACATATATACACACATATATATACACACAAATATATACACACACATATATACACACACATATTTATACACATATATATACACACACACATATATATATACACACATATATATACACATACATAAATATACAAACACACACACACACACACACACACACACATATATATATACATATATATATATATATATATATATATATATATATATATATATATATATATATATATATATATATATATATAGAAATAAATATCTAACCAATATTACTTTAAACACAATTTACTAGAAAACAAGCACTGTTAGTTTTTTAAGAAAATGTCTGACCCAAATATGATTTTGCTTTCATTTTGGCAAAAATCAAGTTCCATAATAACAGCCTATATTTTATATTTCCTGCTGTAAATATATCAACGTTTAATTTTTGATCAGTAATATGAATAAGAACTTATTTTGGACAGCTTTAAGGGCAATTGTCCCTCAATATTTAGATTGTTTGAACCCTCAGATTCCAGGTTTTAAAAGAGCTATATTTCAGCCGAATATTATCTTACACTAAAGCTCAAACAATGGCTAATGGACAGACGGCTGCTTCTCACTCAGGGCTGCTGTTTATGCTAATGAGGGAGAGATGGTCACTAGTGGGCGGAGCTTTCCCCCAATGATGACACTACAAAGGGACAATGTCAATCAAAGTGTTTCTGCAGACTGTATTTATCAAGTCTGATTAGAACAAGTACAATTAATTCATGTTGATCATGGGAGATATTCACACACTGCTCACACACACAACTGGGTTTGGTTTAAACCCTTTATAAAAGTTGTTTTTGCATAATAGGTGCCCTTTAAAGTTTAGAGGACGTATAAATCCCTATAGAAATGTTTAACGGATCCTTATGACTAGTCTTATAGTCAAATATGAATATGTTTTTGTGGATAAATGTGAATTATGACGGTGAAGAAACCGTTAATAAACACATTGTAAATAGAGACTGAGGGAGTTGAGTTTTGTCGCCATGGCAACCGCGCGTCAGGAGTTTTCTAGAAAGCGCTGAACGGGCTTTGCTAATGAATACGGGTCAGTTTTCATCAGTTTAAGATGTGCTTTACTCAGTTTATAATAAAGACATCTGACCTCTCTGACCAGCTGCAGCTCCCCGTGCTGGATCTCGTAGATCTGCATCACTCCGGTTCCTCTCGCGAAGTTTCCCATACAAACAAACTTGGCGCTGCACGGAATCCATTTGCTCTCGAACACCGTGTAGTTCAAGCTCTTCTGGATGTGCGCGATAATCTGCGGCTTCTCGAGAGCAGCCGACATGCTTTTATGTATTCAAGATGAAACTAAAATCTATCAGTTTGAGCAGAAGAGATGTCAGTGGCGCTGTTTGCTTCTTCTTTGTTTCAACGGCGAATGACAAATCCTCTTAAAAGGTATACTTCCGCTACCTAGTGGACTGGAGTGGGTTGTTGCTAGAAGGGATACAGCTGCGGCCGGACGTTAATAAGTTACCCATTAATTGTATTTATTAACGTGTACCCTTACCCTAAACCTAACCCTCACATTAATGTAAAAACAGTGATTCATTCAGTTTCTTTTCAGCTTGGTCCCTTATTTATCTGGGGTTGCCACAGCGGAATGAACCGTAAACTTATGTGCAAATGTTTTACGCAGCTGCAACCCATCACTGGGAAATATCCATACACACTCATTCACCCACATACACTACGGACATATTAGCTCACCCAATTCACCTATACCACGCCTTTGGACTTGTGGGGGAAACCGGAGCACCCGGAGGTAACCCACGCCAACACAGGGAGAACATGCAAACTCCACACAGAAACGCCAACTGACCCAGCAGAGGCACGAACCAGCGACCTTCATGCTGTGAGGCGATTGTGCTCCCCACAGCACCACTGTGCTGCCCAAACAGTAATTATACTAGTCATATTATTTATTAAATTTCTCATAAATTTTTGTCCACCCCATATGGAGGACGAAACAATAAATAAATAAATAAATAAATAAATACAAAAACCCAACCACCACAGTAACGTAAAAACAGTTATTATACAGAGTATTATTCATATTATTTATGAAATATATGAATAATATTTATTATCTATTAAATTGTATTGTTCATTCATTTACCCAAAAATGGTATTTTATTAATGTCTACCCTAAACACAACCCTCATAGTAATGTAAAAACATTAATTATTGTTGTACAGTGTTACAAAAACGATCCCATATTAATGAGTATTCACAGCTGTATCTCTTCTAGTATAATAAAAATAGTACACTTCTACTAGTAAAATAAATAAAATAAATAATGTACACATGTATATTATATATGTATCATTCGTCACAATAGCGGAACGAACCGCCAACTTATCCATCATATGCTTTACACAGTGGATGACCTTCCAGCTGTAACCCAGTACTGGGAAACACCCATACACACTTATTTTTCAGTTTTATTTAATGGTCTGTCTATCTGTCTATCTATTTATCTGTCTGTCTATCTATGTACCTATCTATCTGTCTGTCCGTCTATCTCTCTATCTATCTATCTATCTATCTATCTATCTATCTATCTATCTATCTATCTATCTATCTATCTATCTATCTATCTATCTGTCTATCTATCTATCTATCTATCTGTCTGTCTGTCTGTCTATCTATCTATCTATCCGTCTGTCTATCTATCTATCTATCTATCTATCTATCTATCTATCTATCTATCTATCTATCTATCTGTCTGTCTGTCTGTCTATCTATCTGTCTGTCAATCTGTCTGTCTGTCTATCTATCTGTCTGTCAATCTGTCTGTCTGTCTATCTATCTGTCTGTCTGTCTGTCTATCTATCTGTCTGTCTGTCTCTCTATCTATCTATCTATCTATCTATCTATCTATCTATCTATCTATCTATCTATCTATCTATCTATCTATCTATCTATCTATCTATCTATCTATCTATCTATCTATCTATCTATCTATCTATCTATCTAATGGTGTATTTATAGGGTACACGGGAGCTCGCGTGTTTTCTTCATAGGTTTTCTTACAGCATGAAGGACTCTCAGCACATAGATGACCTAGATATAGCCTAATCAAAATGAACGAAAAATCTCCACAACTCAAATGCACTCAAAATTTTTTTAATTTAATACATTAAAATTAAATCTTAACGGTTTAAAATAATTACCACAGCCATCACCGCAGCGTTCAGATTTATTTGATAATAAGCATTAGCATCTGGCGCTGCACGGGCAGCAGTAAGGCCCTTTCTGTAACATGGCCGACGCCACATGTCGATGGTAAACATCTGTGCTGGAGTGTAGTTTTTAATAAATTAGTAAACGATGGAATCTGTATCAGACTCGACAGCGGAAGTGAGCGCTAGTATGGACTGTCAGGGAAACACTGAAGCGTTTGAGAAAGTCAGATCTAAGAAACGAGAGAAGCGCAAGCGCGCGGCGGCGGAGATGGACACGCAGACCGAGGAGAGCAGCAGCAGCGCGGCGGTAAAAAGACCACATTTCCCGGCCCTGTCCGGAGACCAGCTCGGGGTAAGACTAGACATATTAACAGTAGATATTTCAGTGTATCCTTACACCCACTAGGAACTGTTACGGGAGTCCGGTATACGTTATTCCAGTGAGGAAACGGCACAAAACGCTTAACAACAGATATTAATAGTATTATTGATTATTTAAAGGGAAACTATTATACAAAAATCACTTTTATAAAGGGTTTAAATACAGTTGTGTGGATATAACCAGCCTCTAATGGTAACCATTGATTAATTGTAGTGTTTGTAATCAGAAAGTGGAACGCTTTGATTGACATTCTCCCTTTGTATGTGTCATCAGAGGGGGAAAGCCCCGCCCACTAGTGCCCATCTCTCCCTCATTAGCATAAACAGCAGCCCTGAGTGAGAAGCAGCCGTCTGTCCATTAGCCATTAGAGTGTTTGAGCTGCTGAAGATAATGTCAGCATAGACTAAGAGGATTATAGATGTGGAGTTTTAGATGAGGAGCGACATAGACTGACAGACGCATGAAGCGCACATGCACACCTGACCAGCACTCACAACACACACACTTGCTGTTTTACATCTGCCACTATGCTGACACACAGGTGTTTGTAGCTCCGCCCTCTTCTGAATAGAGCACAATCTCATTTGCATTTAAAGCGACAGTCACCAAAACGCCACAATTAGGATCAAAGCCTGAAAGGGTCAGTTTCAGAGTCATAGATCATTATCTGTGTGCTATTCTGAGCTGAAACTTCACACACACACTCATCTGACATCAGCGACGCATTTTACGTCTTGCTAAAAGAAGCACAATAGCTCCCCAGTAGCACAAATATAGCATGTTTCCAGAACGCTCTTAATTGGTTCAGAAAAATAAGCAGATGTGTGAACGTTGCGGGGCTGTTGAGTGTTTGCTGGTGTTTTTCTCTCTGCTTTTTAATGAAGTGTGTGTTTTGTGTTGTTGTTGTTTTCAGGGAGGTGTGGATGAGATGCGGAAAGTGCCGGTTCCTTCTCACCGATACACACCTCTGAAGGAAAACTGGCTGAAAATCTTCACCCCCATCGTAGAAAACCTGCAGCTCCAAGTGCGATTCAACCTCAAAACAAGACAAGTTGAGATTAAAGTAAGTGCTGACAGCAGGCTTATAACTAGTGCTGGGCAAAGATTAACCACATCCAAAATTAAAGCTTGCTTTAACATGAAATCAGTGTATTTATTACGTTGATTTAGTTTGAAACTGTTTTTTTTATAGTTGCGATATAGTTTGGTTTTTATCTATGCTTGTTCTTCTTGAGAAATGATCAGCTCAAGTGATGTCAGAATATGCTTTAACGCGAGTTCTGTATTTGCTCAGATGTACACAGTAATAATGAACTGCTCTGGTATTACAGACCTGCAAAGAAACGCAAGACATCGGTGCTCTGACCAGAGCTGCAGACTTCGTGAAGGCCTTCGTGTTAGGATTTCAGGTGGAGGTCAGTGTCAGTTATTAACGGATGAATTATTAATATTTTGCAGTGGTGTTTGGTGCACATGAGTGCTGTTTGCATTACATTTTTACTTGACCCTTGCTTCAGAGTTGCCAGTTGATTGTTTTACCTTGTAAGTGCGATTTTTATTTTATTTTGTTCATCTATTTTTAAAAATATATTATTAATATTTTTTTATTATTAATTTTTTTGGGGGGGGTGGGGGGTATGGGTGTTTAAACTAGTACTGTCAAAAGATTAGATAGCGTCCAAAATAAAAGCTTGAATTTACATAATATAGATTATGTGACCTGTGCACATTTAATTGGTATTTATATATAATTACAAACATTTTTATATTTAATATTATTATTATTATTATTATTGATTAAATATGTATTTTGTTTGACAGCACAAAAAAATTATTGAAATTGTTTTAAATGTATCCTCAATTCTGAAATGAGTCAATAATTACAGCTCCAATCAATGTTTAGTATCTAATAGTTTATCAACATCCAGCTGGTTATTACAGAATAAAAGTCTTCAGTCTGATGAACCCATCAGGCTTTATTCTGCCTGAATAACTGACTGGATGTGCATTATATTTTACTATTAATATAGCAAGACATTTCACAATCATCTAATCTTGTCACTCACAGGATGCTCTTGCACTGATCAGATTAGATGAACTGTTTTTGGAAACATTCGATGTCACAGATGGTAAGTAAATCTGAAACCTGAGCTGTTTTTATACGATTTTATATTATAATTTTATACACTGACTTCTGTGTGTGCTTTTGCAGTTAAACCTCTAAAAGGAGATCATCTGTCCAGAGCCATCGGCAGAATAGCAGGAAAAGGAGGAAAAACTAAATTTACCATTGAGAACATGACCAAAACCAGGATCGTGCTCGCAGATACGTCAGTATTTCATCACAGATCTTCTCAATCCTCCTTGATGAATTTTATTAACTCTAGAAAGAATATCTGGAAATTTTCGCTGTATATTTAATTAGTTAATTGTGTGTTTGATTAATGTATTTATTGCTCGTGGTTTATTGTAGTTTTGCAGTGTATTAATCTTTCTTGTGTGTCATTTATTTTTTGTATTCATCAGATTTTCTTGTCTTTTCAGGAAGATTCATATACTGGGGTCTTTCCAGAATATCAAAATGGCTCGAACGGCAATATGCAATCTCATTCTCGGTTAGTAATATTAAATGTAGACGTATATATTTAAATTAAATGGACACTTCAAATATCTGTGTCTTTATGCGCTTGTATAGTTAGCTGAAGTGTAAAAAATTTAACAAGTTTATTATTATTATTTCGTTTTTGCAATTAAATAAAAAAAACATTCACTTGTATTCTAGATTCACCATAATCAAAGTGAAATATTTAGGTTTATATTAGAAATTAAAAATGTAAAAAGTGACGAAAACGCGCACATCTGAACATTTTCAGAAAAATCACGTTTTTGGAGCACGAAAACACTTCAGTGGGCACACAGCCTAAGATTATACTATATTATTTTTTAACTATTGTGACTAAAACATTTTAATAGAATTAATATTTTTAAATTATATTATGGAATGTTTTTATTGAGGAAATATTTCAAGGCAAATGTTTAAAAAGAATGTGTATTCTAGAGGGATTAAAGAATATCATTGATCAAATTAAAACAACTTATGACTTTATCAGTGTTGTTGTTATTTGTAAGTTTAAGTTCGGTTAGGTTTTGGCTATGTTCACGTAAAGCTCTGGCTATGTTCAGGTTAAGTTCTGGCAAGTATGTTCAGGTTGTGTTCTGACTATGTTCTGGTTATGGTCTGTCTATGTTCAGGTTAAGGTCTATCTATGTTCTGGTTATAGTCTGACTATGTTTAGGTTAAGGTCTATCTATGTTCTGGTTATGGTCTGACTATGTTCAGGTTAAGGTCTATCTATGTTCTAATTATGGTCTGTCTATGTTCTGGTTATGGTCTGTCTATGTTCAGGTTAAGGTCTATCTATGTTCTGGTTATGGTCTGACTATGTTCAGGTTAAGGTCTATCTATGTTCTAATTACGGTCTGTCTATGTTCCGGTTAAGTTCCAGCTATGTTTAGGTTATGTTCTGTCTATCTTCTGGTTAAGTTCTGGCTGTGTTCAGGTTGATTTCTGGCTATGTTCAGTCTACATTTAAGTTAAGTTCTGGTTATGTCCATGTTAAGTTCTGACTATGTTCTGGTTAAGCTCTGTCTATGTTCCGGTTGTGCTCTGGCTATGTTTAGGGTTTGTTCTGTCTATGTTCCGTATAAGTTCTGTCTATGTTCAGGTTAAGTTCTTGCTATGTTTAGGTTATGTTCTGTCTATCTTCTGGTTAATTTCTGGCTGTGTTCAGGTTATGTTCTTTGTTACAGTTAAGCTCTGTCCATGTTCCTGTTAAGTTCTGTCTGTGTTCTGGTTAAGTTCTGGCTTATGTTCAGGTCATAATAGTCTATGCTCAGGTTATGTTCTCGAATTTTTACTACAAGTGGTTGCCATGAATCTAGCCAATGCTGCAAATGAATATTACTTTAAACAGTAACTTTACCTAATACTGCTGATATGTATGTTCATAATAAATATATATTAGTAAACAGTACTAATGTTTCATCTCACCCTTACAGGTAGTCCTCCGTCTAAGGTGTATGGGAACCTGCGTGCTGTGGCCACTCGATCAGCAGAGAGATTTTAACCCCTTGAAGATCAACTCCTGCAAAACACACCGATCACAGACTGACACACAAACACATCTAATTTCTATTGTTAGAGCCACATTGGCCTGAAAATGTCTATGATGAACCAGTGGACTCAACATTACTGGTGCTTCACACAATAAACACAGTGATCAGAAAGAGACACGACTGGATCCCATATGCAATGTCAAGTTTTAAATCTTTATTGTTTCATACAGTATCAGGTAGTCCATAAATCCCATAGCAGTTAATCTGATGCAGCATGCAGAAAACAAAAAAACATCCCATAACTCACACATTTATGTGCCTTTATATGTATGAGAAACCCTATTCATTCACCAGAGGCTGCAGAAAACCTTTAGAAAGCTTCAAGAAATTGTATTTACAAAACAAGAGGGGGAGATGATGTGATCAGGGCCTGTACCATGAAGCCGGATTTTATGGTTAGCCAGATAAGTTTACAGAAATTCCTGGTTTTCAGGTACCACAAATGTATTTTGACTTTAATTGCTCTTTGTTGCCATGGTAAGTTGCGCTGCATGGCTAACCTGCTCTAGGTGTTATGTTCAGGATAAGTTCTGGCTATGTTCAGAATAAGTTCAGGCTATGCTCAGGATAAATTCTGGCTGTGTTCAGGTTAAGTTCACGCTATACTCAGGATAAATTCTCGCTATGTTATGGTTATGTTCTGGCTATGTTCAGGTCAAGTTCTTGCTATGTTCAGAATAAGTTCAGGCTATGCTCAGATAAACTCTGGCTCTGGTCAGATTGAGTTCTGGCTGTGTTCAGGTAAAGTTCATGCTAGGCTCAGGATAAATTCTCGTTATGTTCAGCATAAGTTCTGGTTATGTTCAGGTCAAGTTCTGGCTATGTTCAGGATAAGTTCTGGCTATGGTTTAATTAAGAGATCTGGTTTATCGATCACAATTCAATATTCCACCAATAAGCTGTGAGCAAAGTGACAATAAATACACGCCTTTAGTTTCTCTTGTGCCAAATTAAAAGTCACTAAATAGTGAAATAAAGATGAAATTGTTTGAATATTAGCAAAGATTATTTATTTTAATTATAGATTTAATCCTTAATCCATTACACAAGCATTTATAGTTTAATAAAAAAAAGTATCAGTCTAATTGTATATAAATTTACAGATACGCACCTGAAATTTAAAGCTTTATTTTTAATTCATGAGCTTAAAAAAAGCTTAAGCTTTAATAATTTACATATGAGCTTAAACTGAGTCTCTGTAAACTAATACAGTACGCATTATCAACTATACACACTAACTTCATTAATTAGCATTTTTTAAAATATCTTAGCCTATGAATGGAGCAGACTCTCTAAATAAACTCAATTACAGCATCTTTATGTTTTGAGGTCTGTGATTGGCTGTTAGCTACGGATGACCCGCCTTCACGAACTCGGGATCAAAGCCTGAGTTAAAGTTAATGCTCTGTAATGCATCATCAGGGTAACAACAAAGCCTGACTCTACTGGTTTGCGTTTGTCAACTAAAATAACTGATCCTGTAATCCTGAGTTTGTTGAGCCTCCATCATGGTACAGGCCTCTCAATCGAACAATGCAATTTGGCAACACGTGTAATGCATTTTGTGGTTCTTTTGATGTCAGATATAAATTTCACAACTAGTAGAGGTGAAACTAGTGAACATGCAGAAGTTAAAGCAAGCACAGCAGAAGCCAGAATAACTGGGTTAAAGAGGGGCTAGATTTGGTTAAAAATGCTCCAGTCATGCATGTAAACATTCAGAGTAAATGCATTCTTGACTTTAAGCTCTAGTCTTGTTGAAGAACATTCGACTGAACCCATTTTTGCAATTTTTAAAGCTCGTGTGCATTGAATAAACTGTAATACGTATGGTTATTAAAGCACAAGAGTATCTGCTGCTGTTATACTTGACTATACAAAAGACGGAGATGTAACCATGAATATAAAGGATATCTGTTTAGATACTTCACACACATTAAATGTCAAAGCAAACCATTTTCAGCTGAAAGAAAGATCACAAGATTACTTTAAGATCAACGTTGGAGCAAATACAGGTTTGTTAGGGGTTCAGTTATAATTTGTTGAATTTGGTTGCCAAATATTATAATACATGGTTATAGGGTTCCGTTAGTTAATGCATTTATTTACTAACATGAACAATACTAGCATAGCATTAATTAATCATAGTTCAACATTTACTAATGTGTTCATAAAATCCAATTGTGCTTGTTAGCATGATTTAATGCACTGTGGGTTAATTAACTACTATTTAACAACTGGGTTAACTAAGCATTTTCATTAACGTTAACAAAGATGAGTAGATACTGTAATAAATGTATTGTTCAGTATTCTTAAACTAAAATCAACTAATGGAACATTTATTATTATTATTATTATCATTAAAGAGTTACCGAATATATTCCAATTTTAAAACATGCGAAAAATTTCATCAATTTACTTTACATTTCGGAAAATAGCTGTAACAAATTTTCTGTAAAATTGCTGTATTTACTTTTTAAAGGGCCTGTTCACACATGATCTCTACGGTAATTTACTAGTAATTTTCCATCTTTAATTGCGAGCAATAAAATGCTGCTGCAGTTCACAGAACAGCCACCGGTGTCACTAAAACATTCTGAATTCTACATTAATCCTTTATATAGTAGTCAATAGCTGGGCTTCCATCCTAAAATTAAGCAAATCTATTTAAAGTTCGCAAAAACAATAATCACAAATGCGTATTACCTGCGTTTTCAACAAGTTGTTAGAGCGGATAACTATAGTATTGGTAACCTAGCAACCAACAGTAAACAAGGAAAGCGTAATGTAGTCACGTCACAAGTTTATTCATCAGATGTGATCGCATTAACCTTTTTTTAACCAAGTCCAAACACCACCTCAAGCAGGTAATTTTCCATCTGTAATTGAGCAATAAGATGCTGCTGCAGTTCTCAGAACGGCCACCGGTGTCACTAAAAACATTCTGAATTACACATTAATATTTTATACGGTAAACAATAGCTGGGTTTCCATCCTAAAAGTAAAGCAAATCTTTTTAAAGTTCGCTAAAACAATAATGCCAAATTACATGCGTTTCCATCAAGCTGTTAGAGTGGATGACTGTAGTATTGGTAACCTAGCAACCAACAATAAACAAGGCAAGCATAATATAGTCACATCACGAGTTTATTCATCAAATGTGATCGCATTAACCTTTTTTAAATCCAAACACCACCTCAAGCAAGCAATTTTCCAACTAATTGCGAACAATAAGATGCTGCTGCAGTTCACAGAACGGCCACCGGTGTCACTAAAACGCTCAATTCTACATTAATATTTTATACGGTAATCAATAGCTGGGTTTCCATCCTAAAGTGAAGCAAATCTTATTAAAGTTTGCAAAAACAATAATCCCAAATGCGTGTTACCTGCGTTTCCAACAAGTTAAGAGTGGCTAACTGTTGTATTGGTAGTCTAGCAACCAACAGTAAACAATGCAAGCATAATTCAGTCAAGTCATGAGTTTATTAATTAAATGTGTTGACATGAACCTTTTTTTAACCAAGTTAAGCAAGCATAATTTTTTTGTGTGTGAATTTTATTGAAAATTTGGCATTTCTCATGCAATACTTTACTTTAACATGAGAAATTAACACAAAACTCACTGGAAAAACCCTGGAGTGCTACACGGGATAATCACAAGACTTTAACTTTCATGACTTTGGCTTTTTAAAATCATATTTCAATCAGTAACTATGATTTCATCCGGCTATTTTCATGCGCATATTTAAATATCGCATCAAAAAACACTCAAAGATGCGCATAAATAAACATATGTGCACATTTGTGTAGGATTAACTTTTATTCCGATAAGAAAAATGTGCATAAACTATGATGTAAATACATTTAGTGAATAAAGTTTAGCATTTCGATTCTGCCAGATGATTTGACAGATATTAATGTGTGTGAGGGTCTTTGCTTCATTAATGTTGGTTTGCAGCTCTTTATTGTTGCAGATGTGAAATGTTGTTGTGTTGACTGTAAAAGGCCTCAGTCCTCCGTCAGTCCATCATCACAGTATTTCAGTATTATTCTTATTATTATTCCCTCCAGAACTGTCTTGAGCATCTGTCTGCCCTCCCATCTCACACCTCCAAAAGCCACCGCGTTCATTGCCTTTCGTCTTCTGAGGTGCAGCTCATTCATTAGAGAACAAACACCACAGTGGCGAATCCTAACAGTGCATCAAACTACATTTGGAGTGGAAACGCTGCTTCATCCTCAAATGCTTAATGCAATATTACAGTTCTAATTCGCATCTTAGGATGGAAACACAGCCAAGTTACCATATACGGTTGTTCCCCTGCTAAATAGTTAAAATCAAGCAACCTTGCATCTTTCCGCACTGATTTGCTTTGACATTCACACATGCATTAGAACCAATTACAAATACAAGCGTCGGCTGCTGCATCTGGGATTAACGTGAAGCGTAAACCGAATTATTGTCTTGTTAATTAACATTCTACAACACCGTCTCAATGACAGAAGATGCACTTTCAATATAAACATTTATACATGATCACCATTAATACAAAAGAACAGGTATTAAACATGGTTAGATGCTAGAATAATAGAAATAGTGTATATCACAAAGTCAAACAGACAGACGCTCGCTTTCGTCATGCAGTTGAAGAGAAGCTTTTTGTTTGTGTGTTTGTTCTGTATGTTCTGCTTGGCACACGTCATACCTTATATATACTTATAGATATCATACTTAATATTTCTTCTTCGTCTTCAAAAGATTAAATTAATTGTAAAAAAACAAAACAAAAGCGTTAAAAAATAAAACTAAATAAATATGGTTTCCTCTTCAGCTGAGATGCTCGTTCAGTGTCCGCCAGCAGGTTATTGAGCAGCTCAATAACACACACGCACACACACACACACACACGCACGCATACTCACACACACACTGGCTTCTAGTTGACAAAAGTGGCTTAAATACTTCCATTGAAACACACAGAGAGCATTCGCTGGATACCCAGAGAGGAAAGCGGATCAGATGGAGACCGACTCCATCACACGTCCACAACCATCTTCTTGTGTATATCCAGACCTCCAACAACCTGCAGCAGAAAACACGTCTTATGCTTTCCAATGGAAGTTTGATTTAGTGGATAATTAGTAAACGAGGGGTAGGAGTGAAGGTTAGGATCATAGGATAGCGTGGCGTCCATTGGATGCACACTTCAGAATAGATATGCACAACATATTTCAGCATTGATATCATGTTGAGTTAGGATTATATATATGGTTGACTATATATGGACTCATGACACAACCTATGGACGTGAGCTCAATCATTTTTGGTGATTCAATATACACTATCTGACAAAAGTCTTGTGGCCTATCCAAGTTTTAGGAACAGCAATAATAACTTGACTTCAAGTTGATCATTTGGTATCAGAAGTGTCTTATATGAGAGGTAAACGCCTCTAGATGAGGCTTATTTGAGCACAATAAAATCTGATCATGTCTTGATGTTGACTGATTTGATTAGGACAGTAAGGTCTGACTCTGCTTAGACTAAAGTCTGCTCACTGAACCTTCAATAATGTCCAGTATAGAATATGTGCTCATGCTGCAGTGGAAACAGAATGAATATTGTGTCTGACTCCATCATGAGCTTGGAGGACTGCATCCATACATCTCTGACATGACTCAAATCACTGATTAATAAAGTCATCTGGAATGGTGAAGAAAGCCTTCTTGCAGGACTCCCAGAGTTCATCAAGAGTCTTTGTGTTCATATTCAACGCCTCCTCCTTCATCTTACCCCAGACGTGCTCAATAATGTTCATGTCTGGTGACTGGGCTGGCCAATCCTGGAGCAGCTTGACCTTCTTTGCTCTCAGGAGCTTTGATGTGGAGGCTGAAGTATGAGAAGGAGCACTATCCTGCTGGAGAATTCACCCTCTCCTGTGGTTTGTAATGTAATGGGCAGCACAAATGTCTTGATACCTCAGGCTGTTGATGTTGCAGATCTCTCGCACGCTCCCATACTGAATGGAACCCTAAACCATTATTTCTCCTTGACCAAACTTGACTGATTTCTATGAGATTCTTGGCTCCATGCTGGTTCCAGTAGGTCTTCCGCAGTATTGGTGATGATTGATGCAGATCAACAGATGATTCAGCAGAGAAATCCACCTTCTGACACTTTTCAAAAGCATCTATTAGAAGTCAAGTTATTATTTGATGCTCTTACAACCAATTCTAGCAACATTTGAGCTCTATTGGAGGTGTCAGTATGGTTAAAAACACTAGTATTTACTATAAATGACTATAGTATATATTCATGTGTGTGTCTGACAGCTGAAAGTAGATCTGGTAGCAGATATCGCAGCCTCTGTTACTCTTTACCTTGCACTTTTATGTTAACATTTATTACTGTTATTTATTTAGGATATGGGTTTTCACATTCTGACTTCAATTCCTAATCATTAAAATGACAATAATTAAACTGATTATTCTTAAAAATAGAAATGAAATAAAATATGACGTGTTCTTTGGAAGAGTTCACATGCATGGAGATGATATTATATTGTCATTCTGGCAGAAAATGGCCTTAAAATGACAGTTATATCCTTTACTGCAATATATCGTTCAACAAAAATGAGATATGGGGACAGGCTTACAGCGCAGAACTCCTCGAAGGATATTCTCCCGTCTCCGTCTTTGTCTGCGTTGATGATGGTTTTATCCACGATCTGCTGCAGTTGCGTGTCCTTCAGGTTGTTTCCCACCATCATCTTCAGCACCTGGAACAGCTCGCCGTTGGAGATATAGCCGTCTTTGTCCATGTCGTAGATCCTGAAGGCGACTGATTGCAGAAAAACAGCAGAGACCAGTGCTGGGTGAGTTACAGCTGAAGTCAGAATTATTCGCCCTCCTGAATATTTTACTCCCCAATTTCTGTTTAACGGAGGGAAGATTTTCTCAACACATTTCTAATCATGATAGTTTTAATAACTCATTTCTAATAACTTTATTTTCTCTGTGTCATGATGACAGTAAATAATATTAGACTAGATATTCTTCAAGACACTAGTATTCAGCTTAAAGTGACATTTAAAGGCTTCACTAGGGTAATTAGGGTAAAGTTAGGGTAATTAGGCAAGTCATTGTATAACAGTGGTTTATTCTGGAGACAATCCAACACTAATATTGCTGAAGGGGGCTAATAATATTGACCTTAAAATGGCTTTAAAACAATTAAAAACTGCTTTTATTCTAGCTGAAATAAAACAAATAAGACTTTCTCCAGAAGAAAAAATATTATAGGAAATACTGTGAGAAATTCCTGAATCTGTTCAACATCATCTGGGAAATATTTGATAACACAAAATTCACAGGAGGGTAAATAATTTTGTCTTCAATTGTACTTTAAAAAAGTAATTAATTAGTAATTACCTCATTAAAATTGCATTTAAATTTCTTCTCTAATTGTCTGAAAAGTAACTTAATTATTCAGTATGTAATTTAATTTCTTGACAATATAATTCAACTTAAATTTTCTGTTGGGAAAAGATTAATCACATCCAAAACAAAAATTTGTTTTGACAATATCATGTGTGTGTATTATATATTTATTATGTATATGTGATACATACACACACATACATAGAAACAAAACAATTGTTACATATACATATATATATATACACACATATATATATATACATATATATATATATATATATATATATATATATATATATATATATATATATACATATATATATATATATATATATACATATATATATATATATATATATATATATATATATATATATATATATATATATATATATATATACATATATATATACATATATATATACATATATATATACATATATATATACATATATATATATATATATATATATATATATATATATATATATATATATATATATATATATATATATATATATATTTACATATATATGCATATATATGCATACATATAAAACATGTCTGCATATGATTATATATATAAATGTGTATTTATATATATATATAATAAATATATATATAAAATAGATACACATATTTTGTCAAAACAAACTTTTATTTTGTACGCGATTAAACACCAAATTAATTTTTGCCCAGAACTACTTAAAACACACACAAATCTCTGCATATAGACAATCGAAATTACGCTCTTTTCATTAGAGTGAAACAGAAACTTTCAGTATTATTTATAAAAAACAAAAGCTAACACCGTTTCAGATTAATGGCACCACATTTCCTTTATACAATAAACTGAAAGTTTTTTTAAATTGTTTCTTTGGTATGCGCAATTGTTGGACAAATCTAACGTTCTTTACTTGAACCAAATCAGATTATTATGCAAAAATATATAATTTACAAATAATCTAGCTGACGCTAATCGGTCAGCTTGTGTTTTCTTTATGTTTATTATTTTAATGTGTCTTGTTTTATAAATGTCCTTGTTTCCGGTTGGCTTGAGTTGGAGGTCACGTGATCCTCCCTGCATAATTGAACCTGCGAGAGTTGGTATAGACTGCATGGTGAGATCTCGATGCAGACACATGTTAAATGCTCCGGTTATCCGGTCAACACAGTAGAGGAACTATTGTTTGCTTATTATTTATCTTCTTTTTTAAAAAATTTGATTTAGTTTGTTTGTTTATCTTTTTAGTTTTAACGGTGTTCAATAAATAAAACGCATGGGACATCAGTATTTGGGAAGCGTGGACTGTTTAATAACCGGCAGGTAGTTACAAATATTACATACAGTATATATGTACACATCTGCTCTACTTCTCTATACGCATACCTTATATTTTCATGAGCTACTCAATCCATTTTCTTAATCAATCATCCTGATAAATGTAAACTTCTATAGTTAAAAACTTGAATTATTCTGCAAAATGTGTATAATTAACAATATATTTAATCTGCTTCACTGAACTGATTAAGAGTTATTTATGTATGTATTTAAAGGCACAGTTCACCTAAAAATGAACATTAATACTCATTCTCTACTTGTTTTAAAACTTTGTTTCCTTCTTCAGCTGAACACAAAAGAAGTAAATGGTTAAAGGTTTTCAGCATTCTTCAAAACATCTTCTTTTGTGTTTAACAGAATAAACGTATTATTAAATTAAACTCACTTGAGGGAGAGTAAAATAATGAGTAAATGTTCATTTTTGAGTAAACTATCCCTTTCAGACAAACACATTATAGAGTAACTAATTAAATTAGCAGTACATTTAATAACAGTATATCAGTTATTTTGTGACTAATAATAGCCAACGGTGTGTGAGGCATGCAGAAGACAGACAGACTGATACTCACAGCGCAGCTTCATCTCTTTATCACCCTTCACACTGAACTGAGAGACGCCTTCGATGAATTCTACAGACACAAACACACACCACTACTGTTAATCCAGAAACACACACAGCACAGACCACACTAGCTATCCATCCACATATATTTAATGCGCATTTTGAGTAGACACCCAAAGAACAACTACTGGAGTACAGTAATTAGAGTATTTGCAATTGGTTACTTCACATCACTGATAATAACATGTGGACGGAGGCTCAGCTAGTGCAGGAGTGTGTGCACTAAAACACAAAGAGCTTCAGTTCAACAGGTCTGAGCTGCTGTAAGCTCATTTGCTGAAGTAATTCACTGCTACAAGCTGGAGTTTGAGTATATTATGCACATATTGTATACATGATTGCATTAAAAATATGTTTCGACTCAATACTATGCAATAGGGCTGCGCGATATGTCATTTTAGCATTGATATCGCAATGTGAATGTGCAATAGTCACTTCACAGGACATGCAATGTGGAGTCAGGATTAAAACCAGGTACAACAGATCAGAACGCATGAGATTGTTAGGCGTTTATCCATAATACAGTGAAAGTGTATCAATAGCTTGTATTTTTAAGGCCTGTGTGAACATTTTAAGCGAGTTTAAAGCATTTAGACAGGAGTTATTACGTTTGTAGCTTTAACAAATATTAACCGTAGTGAATTATTTACACAGTGAAGAATACACAGCTTTATTGTACGTTTGATTATTTTATTTCTGTGCCTGTATTCTGCCGGACTTCTTCATTTGTATATTTGCTCCACTCCATCTATCTCTGCTTGTAATTTGTTTATTAATATATAGCCACAGCCATATCACCCTGCTGCCCAAGAGCGGTTACTCACTGAAGCTAAGCAGGAGCCTGGTCAGTATCTGGATGGGAGACCGCATGGGAAAACTAGGTTGCTGTTGGCAGTGGTGGCCAGGAGAGGGCGCTCAACCTGCGATCTGTGTGAGTCCTGATGCTCCAGTATAGTGAAGGGGGCACTATACTGTCAGTGAGCGCCTTCATTCGGATGAGATGTTAAAATGAGGTCCTGACTCTCTGTGGTCGTTAAAAATCCCATGACACTTCTGGTAAAGAGTAGTGGTGTGATCCTGGTGTCCTGGCCAAACTCCCTCCACTGGCCCTTACTGGCCTCCCTATCATCCCCATCCACCGAATTTGCTCTATCATAGTCTCTCCACTCCCCCTATAGCTGGTGTGTGGTGAGCGCACTGGCGCCGTTGTCCTGTAGCTGCAGTCACATCATCTAAGTCAGGCATGTCCAAGCTCGGTCCTGGAGGGCCGGTGTCCTGCAAAGTTTAGTTCCAACCCCAATCAGACACACCTGGGCTAGCTAATCAAGCACTTACTAGGCTTTCTAGAAACATCCGTGCAGGTGTGTTGAGGCAAGTTGGAGCTAAAATCTGCAGGACACCGGCCCTCCAGGACCGAGTTTGGACACCCCTGATCTAAGTGGATGCTGCACACTGGTGGTGGTGTGGAGAGACCCCCCTCATGATTGTGAAGCGATGTGGGTGTATGGCCATACAGCAGACCCCCTAGTTTTCCGCGATCGCTGAATCCAACGCAAAATCAACAAAATGTCGCACATTTTTGCGATCCTGCTAAACTCACAATTAAAATAATCGCAAAAAATGTAGTCTCATCAAACACCAAATTCCAAATAATCAAAATGGATTGATTTCAGACTTATAGACGTTGCATATGCAGCAAACAAGATGTATTTGAGTGATTCCTGTGATGCTCCAGAGACAGACGAGTCTTCGCTGAGGCCAGCTTCCAGCCTCCGCCACTGAGACTGCAGCTCTGCACAAGACGTTTGGCCAGCGGAGAAATTAAAATGGTCGTGCCCAACTGAGCCTGGTTTCTCTCAAGGTTTTTTTCTTCACTTCTGCCATTAGTGAAGTTTTATCCTCTCCGCTGTCGCCACTGGCTTGCATGGTTCAGGATCTGTAGAGCTGCGCATCGTTGGATTTGCTCTTCAGTGTTTGGACTCTCAGTAGAGATTATTAATCCACGCTGAACTGAGCTAATCTGAACTTAAACACTGAAAACTGAACTACACTGTTCCTATTTACTATAATCTTCTATGTGAAGCTGCTTTGACACAATCTACATTGTAAAAGCGCTATATAAATAAAGCTGAGTTGAATTGAGTGTCTCTCGAAAAATGACGTCTCACCTGCGCCCTCACAATCATTACATTGGTTGTGTTTGTAAGACCCGTGTAAACATTTTAGGTGAGTTTAAAGCATTTGGGCACATGGAGTTATTACGTTAGTAGCTTTAACAAAGATTAATTGTATTGGCTATATATTATATATTATAAAATAAAATAAGAAATGACATAATACATGATATATTGTGCAGCCCTATCACATAGTATTAGATCAACACATACTTGTAATGACAGAATAGTATCTTGATACTAAAATAACCCTGGATTTTTGACTGGTCTATAGTAAAAATGCATTAAAATCTGAAATGAGGCATTTCATAAATATTATCAAACATTTATAAAACTAACCGATTCTGTAATTGCAGGTACATTCTGAATTTTCTAGATAATCTATTTCTTCAATAATAAAAACTTGAATGAAACGGTGGCGCACTGAATAGCATGATCGCCTCACAGCAAGAAGGTCGCTTGTTTCAGCCTCGGCTGGGTCAGTGGTCATTTCTGTGTGGAGTTTGCATGTTCTCCCCATGTTGGTGTGGGTTTCCTCCGGGTGCTTCGGTTTCCCCAAGTCCAAACACATGCGCTATAGAGGAATTGGGTGAGCTAAATTGTCCGTAGTGTATGTGTGCCAATGACTGAGAGAGTACGGGTGTTTCCCAGTGATGGGTTGCAGCTGGAAGGGCATCTGCTGCGTAAAACATATGCTGGATGAGTTGGCGGTTCATTCCGCTGTGGCGACCCCAGATTAATAAAGGGACTAAGCTAAAGGAAAATGAATGAATGAATTAATTTCTGATGCATTTGCATTATTCTGATGATTTAAAGTCCGCGTTAAAGTCCTGTATTGTGACGCAGTTCCTATAGAAACTGAATATTAAATGAGAAAACAGTGGGCGTGGCTTGTTTTATTCTACTGCGAGCTGATTGGATGTAGTAAAGTAGGCGTTTCATTCTGAAAGATGGGGAAAAGAGTTCGGGGAGAGTTATTACAGCCTAACAGACTCCTCCTGCTCACCAGTTCTGTTTGTTGTTAAAACTGACAGCTGGAGAGGTGTGGTTAAGTATGTAAGCCACGCCCAATACCTCAGACAGACCGAATCAGAATTCAATTAAGGGCAAACTCTTTTTTTTTTGTCTTAATGACATGCACAGATTAATCGTTCACTACAAAACTAGCAATGTGAGCTAACACAATCAATATGGTTAGCTTTGATTTGTGTACTTTAATTACGCTTGCCTTTGAAATCCACCTCTCCGTTTCCGTCGGTGTCGAATATGTCGATGACTCTCTGCACCAGCGGATTCTGCTGTAACTCGGGCAAGGACATGAACTCCTCCACACTCAGAGATCCTGAATTATCCAGGTCGAGTTTCTTAAACCTCTTTCCCAGCCGTTTAATCTCATCAGCATCGACTGGACGAAGAGAAAGAGAAAAGCAGAGACACAAAACAAACAAACACCATTAGCAGACAATCCAACACACACACACACACACACACCTCATGTTCTCCTCCCTGTGCGCGCAGGAAATGCACACGATTCTTCAAACGAGAGCAGCTCTTGAGCCCAATATAATAGAGATCGAGTAAAACGGAGTGAAATTAGTGAAGCGGGAGACACTCACATCTCATGCCGGTCATCATCCCACACGGTTTACCCATGGTGATGTATTTATGAGCCATGAGGGTCCACGGTTGTGTTTAATACTGCGGATAAGCTCTGCAATATCAAACTCTCTCACCAACTATAAGCTCATTCAGGCGGTCACATGACCCACTCCATCCAAAGCTGCTATATAAACTGCTTTATTTGAACACACTGCTGGACTTTTACTCATTTATTGATCACACTTTATTTTAAGACCCTTATTACAAGTTGTAAAATGCATCTCTGCTGTCTCTAGAGACGTTTCAGCTCAAAATACCACACAAATAATGCTTAAGGAGTCTTTGAAACTACCCAATTGTGGCATTTTGGTGACTGTCGCTTTAAATGCAAATGAGATTGGGCTCTTTGAAGGAGATTAAATGATGACAGAATTTTAATTTTTGAGTGAACTATCCCTTTAATATTGAGAACTGCTACTTCAACTAAAGTGTTCCTCATTTATTTAATCAAAAATATTGTCAAAACTATTTTCAATTCGGCTAGTTGATGTGGCCTAGAGACTTACAGATTTTGAGTGTATTGTGTGAGTGTGTGTACTGTGTGTGGTCGTGTTTGTGAGTGAGTGTGTATATGTGTATGAAAGTGTGTGCTGGGGGGGGGGGGGTAGTGCATGCGTGGGTGTAGTAAATGTGTGTGTGTGCGCGTCTGAGACTGATGAGGACTCTTGTCATTCTGAAGAGCTCAGACTCAGCATGTGTTCAGTAGAGCTGATGAATAATCAGAATACAGAAGAGGACACACACACACACACACACACACACACGCACACACACACACACACACACACACACACACACACACGCACACACACGCACACACACGCACACACACACGCACACACACACACACACACACACACACACACACACACACACACACACACACACACAATAAGTTTCAGATCAAATGAAGCAGGAGTCTGGAGCTTTTTATTGCATAATCAGTGGCGTGTGAAGAGTGTCAGGGAAATAAATGGAAAATCTCTTTTATTTCAGTAAGAAATCAGTATGAACAGCAAGAAGGTCGCTGGTTCGAGCCTCGGCTGGGTCAGTTGGCGTTTCTGTGTGGAGTTTGCATGTTTGCGTGTTCGCTTAAGTTTCCGCCAGGTGCTCCGGTTTTCCCCACAAGCCCAAAGACATGCAGTACAGGTGAATTGGGTAAGCTAAATTGTCTGCTGCGTAAAACATATGCTGGATAAGTTGGCGGTTCATTCCGCTGTGGCAACCTCCAAAGTCGAAAAGAAAATGAATGAATGAATGATAATATAAAATACAAAGTATAATCTACCTAATTATAACAAAATATATCTGATTATAATATAATATAATATAATATAATATAATATAATATAATATAATATAATATAATAAATTATTTTCTTCTTATTTAACAGATGATGACTTCTCTATTCCCTAAAAAAATGTATATAAATAAAATTTAAAATAAATTATTGATTAATTTCCTCATGCACATTAGCTCCTCGCACGCTTTGTTTTGCTCCAAGGAGAAAATTCATAATTGAGCTCCAATAATAATTGAGTTTCACCGTGCAAACACATGCATCGTATAAATAATCCATAATTGCATTGGTCTGATTGGTGGAATGTGCTGCTCGCTGCTGCTCTTCATGCATGACAGCTTGTTGTTGTCAGTTTGAGACGCATCAGTGTTTCTCTGAGAGCTGGACAGGTCCTGAGGAGCTCATATTTATTTATTCCAATATTTATTTATAGACATGAGGTCAGCAGAAGCCCAGCAGACATGCAGGGAAACCCTCAGCAGACTCAGGTTATTCTGAGCTCCGGGACACACTCCACTCCACATATGGCCTTGTGTAAAGTAGGGCATCAAGCTGTCAGTTCTCAAATATTAAAGGGTTAGTTCAACCCCAAGTGATAATTCTGTTATTAATTGATCCTCCTCATGTCTTTACAAACCGCTGAGAGCTTCACTCAAATCCAGAACACAAAGGAAGATATTTTAGATGAAATCTGAGAGCTCGGACAATTAAAATTACTATTTATTTTTACACAATTAATCGTCAAATCAGACAATCACCAAATCAGACAAACATACTCCAGATCATCAAATCAGACAAACATTCTCTAAATCAGACAATCAATCATCAAAATCACCAAATCAGACAATTTATCGTCAAATCAGACAATCAACTGCGAAATCAAACAATCGTCAAATCAGACAATTAATAGCCAAATCAGACAAACCACCACGAAATCAGACAACCAATCATCAAATCAGACAAACATTCTCCAAATCATCAAATCAGACAAACATTCACCAAATCATCAAATCAGACAAACATTTACCAAATCAGACTATCTATCGTCAAATCATCAAATAAGACAATCAATTGCCAAATCACCAAACCAGACAAACATTCACCAAATCAGACAATCAATCACCCAATCAGACATGCTTCAAATCATCAAATCAGACAAAATTTCACTAAATCAGACAATTAATCTCTAAATTACCAAGACAATCGCCAAATTACCAAATCAGACAATCAATTGTCAAATCAGACAATCAATCGCCAAATCACCAAATCAGACAATAAATCGCCAAATCAGATAATCAATCACCAAATCAGACAATCAATCGCTAAATCACCAAATCAGACAATCAATCACTAAATCCCCAAATCAAACAATCAATCGCCAAATCAGATAATCAATCACTTAATTAGACAATCAATCGTCAAATCAATCACTAAATCACCAAATCAAACAATCAATCGCCAAATCAGATAATCAATCGCCAAATCAATCACTAAATCACCAAATCAAACAATCATTTGCCAAATCCCCAAATCAGACAACTAATCACTAAATCAGAACACTAACAGTCAAATCAGACAATTAAACGCATAATCAATGATTATTTAGACAATTAGTCAATGGCTACAATCAACAGAAAAAAAGACACTCACAAAAGGTTGGACGGTGAATAAACAATGATTATCATGAACTATACCATTCATTTTGTGCATTTAATCAATTACAACTTTTAATAACCTCAATTTCAATCAATCAATCAATCAATCCGCAAATCAGACAATAATTAACCAAATCACCAAATCAGTCAATTAATCACCAAATCAGACAATTGTCAAATCAGACAATCATTACCCAAATCACCATATATGACAATCAATCGCCAAGTCACCAAATCAGACAATCAATAAGCAAATCCCCAAATTCGACAGTCATTAACCAAATCACAAAATCAGACAATCATAAAATAAGCAAATCAGACAACCATACACCAAATCAGACAATCGTCAAATCACCAAATCAGACAATCATCAAATCACCAAATCAGACAATCAATCACCAAATCCGACAATTATCAAATCACCAAATCATTAACCAAATCACCAAATCAGACAATTAATCACCAAATCAGACAATCAATCAGCAAATCCCCAAATCAGACAGTCATTGACCAAAATCACAAAATCGGACAATCATAAAATAAGCAAATCAGACAACCATACACCAAATCAGACAATCGTCAAATCATTGTATCAGACAATCAGTCGTCAAATCACCAAATCAGACAATCAATCACCAAATCAGACAATCATTAACCAAATCACCATATATGACAATCAATCATCGAATCACCAAATCAGACAATCAATCAGCAAATCCCCAAATCAGACAGTCATTAAACAAATCACAAAATCAGACAATCATAAAATAAGCAAATCAGACAACCATACACCAAATCAGACAATCATCAAATCACAAAATCAGACAATTATAAAATAAGCAAATCAGACAACCATACACCAAATCAGACAATCATCAAATCACAAAATCGGACAATCATAAAATAAGCAAATCAGACAACCATACACCAAATCAGACAATCATCAAATCATTGTATCAGACAATCAATCGTCAAATCACCAAATCAGACAATCAATCCCCAAATCAGACAATCATCAGCCCTCCGTCAGTCCGTCCTCACAGTTCTTCTATTATTATTCCCTCCAGAACTGTCTTGAGCATCTGAACACATGAGCATCTTGAGCACATGAATCTAATTCACCTCTTTGGATGGAAACAGCTAATGTCATTATTCCATAACAGTGTCAGCATGGCAGAGTTAGCTTTGACATACAGCTTATACTTTAAATATAAAAGAGAAACAAACTGGATACTTACAATGTGAGCACATTTCCAGGGGATAACTTGCCTCATTTCCCTACAAAAAAAGAAGAAAATATAAGATTTAGGTTAATATTATTGATCATACTCACAAAGAAGACCAATATGAATATATAGATACCAATATGTGTGTCTTATTTGTCTTTGTCTATGTGTGTCTTAATTATAATTATTATTAAAATATTTCCTAAGGCGCGACTGTTCAGACTAACACAAGGAGTCATCACAGTGGTAATTAGTTTCTTTTAATGACAGCAGTAAATGACTGAACAATTATTTGAACTGTAAAAGCATTAAGCTAAATTTTCACATTTATTTTTATATCTCTTTTATCTACAAAGTGTGCAGCTTTTGTCACTGCAGTGTATCGTTCTGGGCTTCTGGGAGATAGATATCGATATAAGTATACTTACTAAATAAAGTCTACTTTTATACTTGACCTTTACTTGAGTATACTTCTTTTTCCTAAAGGTGTATTTGCTGACTTAATTACTAAGATCAGTCTTGTACAGCCAGGGAGAGTATTGTCACTCTAACAGCCAGGTTGGGTCAAAGCTAGGGATGCATCGATCAGGATTTTTGCAGCTGATACTGAGCACCGATTCTAATGCTTCAAGCTTTATAATGCATTAAGCACATTTTCCCTCTAAATATGAACCTTAAGAGAAGATCTTGCTTTACCTAAGAGAATAAATGAAGGATGCTGCATATAATCCTTTAAATACGTCTCTTATAACCATTTAGGTGTGAACATGTCATGGCGAGAAGCAGCTTTACAGAAAATAATTCATCCATTCATTCATTCATTCGACTTCAGCTTAGTCACTTATTTATCAGGAGTCTCCACAGCGGAATGAGCCACAGAAAATAATAAAACACAGATATAAACATTTGTAAGAAAAATTACAAACAGAAGAAAATGAATGAATGAATGAATGAATGAAATTACAAACAATGCAATCTGGAAACATGGCAGAAGAGTTCAACACTCAATCAGGAACAAGTTTGGAGCATATGTGTGATGCATAAGAATTCAAATGCACACCTATAAATCTAATACTCCTTTACTAAAAGGAAAGGGGCCTATACAGTGTTTATTGCAAGTATATAAGTATATTACAAGAAGTTATATTATTAAATATTCATGTTAAAAATAAAGTTTTATGTATCTACTAATTCCAGCCAGCTTTTAGTGAATTTTTGCAATAATGTCAAAAACACAGAACTTTCAGTTGTTACATGTAAAAAGGTCTAAATACATGCGGCACCATTCAAATATTTTGCTCGTCTCCAACTATTGTCAGCAGATCTCTCAATGAGAGAGAGAGAAGAGATGGCATGGCGGGGTTTGCGGGACAGAAGGATTTGCACTAGGGCTGCACGATTCTGGCTAAAATGTGAATCACGATTGTTTTTTTGCTTAAAATCAAGATCAGGATGCTTTCTCACGATTCTGTAAATGTAAAATGAAGGTTAATATGATTATTATTATTGTAAATTCTCAAACATATGGTGAAACAACATTAATAATATTAGGCCTGTGTGTAGCTCTACTGTTGCTTAAAATGCTCAATTTTGTACAGTCATTATAGTGGACTAGAACAGACTATCAAGATGTCCTGTTTGTTAATTCACAGTAAAATGAGGACATCAGTATTCTGAAGTTTATTTAATATGTTTGAGACATGTGCTTTTCATCTGTTATTGACAACATTATTAGACCATTTGTTTTCAGACATTTTGTCATTATCAGATTCCCTCTTGCATTATATTCAACATTATATATAGGCTAGGGTTGTTATACTGACCTAGTAAACATTTATTTTCATGCACAACACTTTGTGTTCGCTATGAAAGAAACAAACATATCAAATGCTTGTCGTAATAATCTCTAAAATGCGATATGATCATTTAAACGATGTGCGCACAGGTTTCACTTTCACTTCCGACTGCGGCTCATGGCTGCTGTCACTGTGAGAAAACACACATGCAAATCAGACCTCCCGCACGGCCCTCAAATGATCGCTCTGTACAACAAACTGAACGCTATTTACAACTTCATTACCTGTTATTCACAGCCTATGCAGCTTCTGTTCACTATATACGAGCAAGCGCACGTTCTCAGCAATGTTGCCAGATTGGGCGCTTTATTTTTGTGGGTAAAAAATGACATAGGCGGGTAGTGTAAAATCGGGCGGTTTTGTAACGGCGCGCCCGCCAGCCCCGGTCTTCACTTATAAACCTGTTATTATCCCCCAAATAGGTGCCATAGCCCCCGTTCTTCACATTCAAATGCTTACAACAGTTGTGATCTCCCAACGAGATTACAGATTGTTTGCGGTGCCTTTTAGTTTTCAGCGGGTTTTAGGCTGGAAACAGTCAGCTACATCTGGCAACACTGGTTCTCGGAAGTAAACAAACAGCTGGCGGTCAGCTCACATGTGGATTTTTGTTGCTGTGAAGATTTGTTCGACTGCCTTGCTTCTCTCCTGACCTTGAAAATATAATTGGCTGAATCGTAGAAAAAGCTGAATTAAGATCGTGTGTAGGGTCGAATCGGGATCGTGATCTTTCTTCGATTAATAGTGCAGCCCTAATTTGCACTTGCCATATCTTTACTGCTCTATTCGTTTAACCTAAGAAATGTAATGTTTAGACCATCACTGTGCCTCTCATGATCTGTTCTGTTTCTCATTCACACATGTCGCCAAGATTTCTGGGTATTTTAACACATTTTTGGGGATCAAGGAGCCGGTATAAATTTGTAAATTATATTTCCTCTGTTATCTGTACAGACTCTGAAATCCTCCGTTTGGCTGCTGTTCTGGAAGATGAAACAGTAAACGCTCCATCCTCCGTCTCTCTGCTTTGTTTTATTATTTATAAAGTCTCATTCAGCTCAAAAGCTCAAAGAGACACAGTCTGCATCTGCAACAGCGCTGAGGGACGAATGACAGCTTATTTTATACTATCTACATGCAATTGCTTTCTATGTTTCAGATTATGTTTTAATTGCACGTTTTCTTTGTCTCATGTACAGTTAAGTCAGAATTGTTCGCCCTCCTGTATATTTTGTTTCCCAATTTCTGTTTAACAGAGATTTTTTTCAACACATTTCTAAACATAATAGTTTTATTAACTCATTTCTAATAACTGATTTCTTTGTCATGATGACAGCACATAATATTAGACTAGATATTCTTCAAGATACTAGTATTCAGCTTAAAGTGACATTTAAAGGTGCAGTGTGTAAGTTTAACACCCAGTGGTTGAAGTAGGTATTGCACTCCTGGATCAAAACAAACGCAAGTGCAGGTTGCCAGATTGAGAACAGGAGCGAGTGATTTAAACAGTGTTGTTAATAAAAGCAACAGCACCTGATAGAAGGAATATTCTCCATATTAAAAGAAGTTTTTGTCCTAACCAACACCTCGAATTGATATATTAGAAACGGCTTCAATTTCTCACAGCTGAACAAGAGAAAACTTGATGACATGATCAGCTCAGGTACACCTCATGTGCTTTATTCAGTGTTAAATGCTAATAATGCGAGTTTAAATGCCATTAACATGACATTTATTGCCATATATTGAAAGCAGCAGCAGATAGTTCACCTCAGATCTGGAAAATATCTGCGTATCTCGTCATGAAGCGTGTTGTTAGGACACGGGGTTACAGCGTAACCTGCTCACCTAATGTTTACACTCGTAATATTTATATCATTGCTAATTAATAACCACCTCATGTGGAACTGATTCTGCTACTGTCCACTGGAGGTCTTTTTTTTTTTGTTTATTTTTTTAATTGATTAAACAGGGGAGTACAGAATTAAACATAAAACAGTGTACAAGGGAATTAACAGCAAAAATTAATCATGTACCGGAGGTCACATTTCGGTCACGGACGCATGCTTTGAGACCCTTTCTAAATGTATGAATGAATGAATGAAATACTCTGTTTTCCACCAAGGCAACCCGGGTGCTGAAATATAATTGGCTAAGCTGGCAAGGGACTAAAAAACAAATACAGACGGCACAGAAAACACGTTTTCAAAGCAGAATATCTGACTTCAGCATTGTTTTTCAGATAAACAAGAATGTTCACTGAGCATGATTCTGAAATATCTGCAAACATATCATGGTGTATTTATAATTTAGAAGAGTTAAAAACTGACGTACAGCACCTTTAAAGGCTTAACTAGGGTAATTAGGGTAAAGTTAGGGTAATTAGGCAAGTCATTGTATAACAGTGGTTTGTTCTGGAGACAATCCAAAACTAATATTGCTTAAGGGGGCGAATAATATTGAGCTTAAAATGGCTTTAAAACTATTATAAACTGCTTTTATTCTAGAAATAAAACTGAAATAAAACTAATAAGACTTTCTCAAGAAGAACAAATATTATAAGAAATACTGTGAGAAATTCCTGAATCTGTTCAACATCATTTGGGAAATATTTTGTCTTGTATGGTTGCATTGTTTACGTTTTTACCAAAATCTGTGTCGATTTCATGTCAGCAGCACCTTTAGTAATATATTAACCAGGACAATTCATGACAACAGTGTTCAATACTGATGTTCATTCATTCATTCTCCTTCAGCTTAGTCCCTTATTAATCAGGGGTCACCACAGCGGAATGAACCGCCAACTATTCCGGCATATGTTTTACACAGCCGATGCCCTTCCAGCTGCAGCAGAGTACTGAGAAACACCCATACACACTCATTCACACATGCACTACGGCCAATTTAGTTCATCAGTTCCCCTATAGCGCATGTGTTTGGACTGAGGGGGAAACCGAAGCACCCCGGAGACACCCACGCCAACATGGGGAGAACATGCAAACTCCACACAGAAACGCCAACTGACCCAGCCGGGACTCGAACCAGCGCCCTTCTTGCTGTGAAGCAACTGTGCTAACCACTGAGCCACTGTGCCGCCTACCAATACTGATTTTGCTCATTGTAAATATTAGAGCACTGATCATTCTCAGCACACACACACACACACACACACACACACACACACACACACACACACACACACACACACACACACACACACACACTCTACCTAAGAGCTGGAAAAAACGAACGCAGGTTTTCCGGCGTGATGAAAGCAAAACACAGAATATGGAGCTTGAAATGAACCCTGGATCATTAGTGTGCGCTTCTGAGATGGAAATGAAGTGTTTAGTGCACTGAGCATTGTCTGAGGAGGCTAAGAGGCGCAAACACACACACACATGCACACACACTGCACACAGCATTAATAATGCATTGGCCATTCAGAGTCAATTTAAGCGCACAAAAGATGCACGGCACAACGAGGCCTGCAGAGCAAAACACAAACACACACTCAATACTATCAGCAACAGCGAGGTGTAGATACACAACTGCAGAATATAGATGATGTCGCCGGCCATCATCATCATCATCATCACGTCTTTACAGTCTACGCTCCTCACGCTAATTATACTTAAACAACATAGGAGGACATTTATACATGAACTGGATGTGTGTGAGAGCAAAAATGAGTGTGTGTGTGTGTGTGTGAGTGAGTGACTGTATGAGTGTGTGTGTGTGTGTGATAGAGAGAGAGAGAGAGAGAGAGAGAGAGAGAGAGAGAGAGAGAGAGAGAGAGAGAGAGAGAGAGAGAGAGAGAGAGAGTGTTTGGGTGTGTGCGTATAAATGTGTGTGAGCGGGTCTGAGTATGTGTGTGCGTGAGCGTGTATAAGTGTTTAAGTGCGCGTGTGTGTGTATGTGAGAGTGAGTGAGTTTATGAGTGTGTGCGTATAAGCGTGTGTGAGCGGGTTTGAGTATGCATCTGTGTGTGTATAAGTATTTGAGTGTGTGTGTGTGTGTGTGTGTGTGAGAGAGTGAGTGAATGAGTGTGTGTGTGTGTATAAGTGTCTGTGAGCGCGTCTGAGTGTGTGTGTGTGTGTGTGCGTGTGTGCGTGCGTGTATAAGTGTTTGTGTGTGTGTATTAGTGAGTGAGTCTCTATGAGTATGAGTGTGTGCGTGTTTGTTTGAGTGTGTATGCTTTTCTGAATGTGTGAATAATTGTATG
Source organism: Danio aesculapii (assembly GCF_903798145.1). Classification (NCBI taxonomy): domain Eukaryota; kingdom Metazoa; phylum Chordata; class Actinopteri; order Cypriniformes; family Danionidae; genus Danio; species Danio aesculapii. The sequence continues at coordinate 52,759,883 of NC_079447.1, forward strand.
TGTGTGTATGTGTTTATGTGTGTGTATGAGTGAGAGAAAGCGTGTGTATAAGTGCTTTATTGTGTTTGTCTGTGTATAAGAATTAGTGTATGAGTGTGTGTGCATGAGTGAGTGTGTATGAGTGAGTGTGTGGGTACAACTGTGTTGTGTATGAGTGAGTGCATGAGTGTGCGTTTGTGCATGAGTATGATTGCTTGAAAGTGTGTATGTGTGTATATAAGTGTTTGAGTATGTGTGTGTGCGTGAGTGTATAAATGTGAGTAATTGTGTGTGTGTGTGTGTGTGTGTGTGCATGAGTGAGTGCATGATGAAAGCGAAAGTGTGTATAAGTGTTTGAGTGTGTCTGTCTGTGTGTGTGTGTGTGTGTGTGTGTGTGTGTGTGTGTGTGTGTGTGTGAGAGAGTGAGTCTGCATGAGCGTGTGTGTGTTTGTCTGAGCCTGTGTATATGTGTTTGTGTGCACATGTAAAAAAAAAAAAAAAAAAAAAAGAGTGAGTGCATGTGTGTGAGTGCATGTGTGTGCATGAGTGTGTGTGTGTGTGTGTGTGTGTGTGTGTGTGTGTATGAGTGAGTGAGTGAGCGAGTGAGCGAGCGAAAGTGTGTATGTAAGAGTGTTTGAGTGTGTGTGATATACTGACCTCCGGCTGACAGTGTGTGAGAGTGTGTTTGCCTGCTGTAGGTCTGTCACAGGACTCTTCCAGAAAAAGACAGCGATTACGACACGCCGTTTTATTAAAACACCCCCCCCCTGAGGACCTGAAACAGAACGTGGCAGCCCAGACCTATTTTTTGTTCCAGTTAAAGGGACAGTTCACCCCAAAAAAATTCAAAGAAGATTTCCTGATAGATTACACTCAGGTGCTAATGAGTTCACTGAGTTTCTTTCTTCTGTTGAACAAAAAGAAGATATTCTGAAGAATGCTGAGGGAAAAAAACAGCCATTGACATCCATAGTAGGAAAAAAATACTGTTTCATCCAATTAATTCCTTTTGCTGCAGCTCCGCCCCTTTGCCAGCAGCTCTGCCCCATCACCAAAAGCCCCGCCCCTTCATCTGAAGCCCTGCCCTATCACCAAGAGCTCCACCCCATCACCAGCAGCTCTGCTTAATCACCAGCACCTCTGCCCCTTAACAGCAGCCCCTCACCTACAGCTCCGCCTCATCACCAGCAGCCCTGCCCCATCACCAGCAGCCCCGCCACTTCATCTGAAGCCCCACCCCATCACTAGCAGCTCTGCACCTTCACCAGCAACTCCGCCCCTTCACCTGCAGCTCCGCCCCTTCACCTGCAGCTCTGCTTAATCAGCAGCAGCTCCACCCCTTAACAGCAGCCCCTAGCCATCACCAGCAGCCCAGCCCCATTACCAGCAGCCTCGCCCGATCATTAGCAGTCCCACCCCATCACCAGCAGCTCTGCCCCTTCACCAGCAACTCCGCCTCTTCACCTGCAGCTCTGCACCTTCACATGCAGCTCCACCCCATCACCACCAGTTCCAGCCCCTTCACCATCAGCTCCACCATTAACCAGGAGATAGTGATGGCTGCTTTCAGGCACTGCTTCATGAAGCTTCAAACCTTTATGAATCTTTTGTGTTTCGAATTAGTGGTTCAGATCGCGTATCATATTGGCAAGTAGTGTTGCTTTCATCAACGAAAACGATGACTAAATATCTTCGTCAACGAATCTTTATCATGCGACGAAAACAAGACCAGACGAAAATGCTGGTCATGTGACAATGACTAAAGCTGCGTCCGACTCCGAAATCATCTGCTACTCAGTAGGTACTGTGTTTGAATTTAAATGTACTACTCGGCTATTAGAAAAGTACGTTCTATACATTATAAATGTCAGTAGCAGGGTCGTAGCAACCAGGGGGGGGGGACGGAAGGGATATGTCCCCCTCACTTTTAGAGATGCACCATTTAGAAACAGGTGATTACAGATTATATGAACATAAACTTTTGGATCCCCCCCACTTATAAAATGTCCGCTACGCCCCTGGTCAGTAGTACGAATGGAAATCAGACATACTACCTCCACCATTCTTGTCATGATCACATGACCTACCCGCATCAGTTGCGTCACTTCACTCCCATTCACGAACTTCTCTCACACGGCATCATGGGATAGCGCAGCATGCATCAGATGCGCACTTATGAATCTCGCCGGAAGTAGTAGGTCACCCGGGTACTTCTCGCATACAGTTATTCGAATTCTATGAATGCGGACATGCTACTCGGCTCACATACTGATTTTAGGATACTTTATAGTATGGAAGTACGCGATTTCGGACACAGCCTATAACTACATTTATAATGCAATATTGTTGACGAATAAAAATAAATGTAATTTAGTTAATAATTTAATTAATAATATATATATATACATGCACAGTGTTTCCTTTAGCCTTTTTTCCTTTTTTCCAGCTGTGGCGGCAGGTCTTTAACACAAATCTACCAACTACATATGGTGTTATTTAATGACAAATGGAGAAATGTCGTGAGTGCAGTATTACAAGTTGAGATCGCATTAATGTAATACGATCATGCGAATCTCTTTGCTTGCGCGCCGATTTCCTCTGTTCATGCACAAAAGTTTGTTCACGCCCTCAAATATACGCTGCTCAAGCGCAGATCTTCTTGTGCGCTCTCAAATAAACGCTGCGGAAGTGTGATTTAGTGAGTATATCTCCAATATTTATTAGATTTGCTAGGAATATTTACGCATTTCTCCATTAGATCTACAGAGCGGTATTAATGCGTTTACCTGAAGTGAAGTGAAACGGCTATAAACGTCAGCGAGATGATAATGTCATTGTATGCAGAACCACAGACCTTTATCTATAAATAAAGTATAATTATAGAAACTGTGTTCATCTTAACTGAAAGCTACGTCGTGTCATTGGGGGATGAGCAAATCGTACTAAATTGTACGAATTAGATCGTAGGAATTCATACGAATTAGCCGCTAAATCAAAAATTAATGAATTGCCGTGAGATTGTGTTGATCAGTCAGTCAGTGTGTCACCTTAAAGGGTTAAACAAATAACGCACAGCACTACTAGGATTACGGAAAAGTTTGCGCTGTTATAATTCACTTACCTTTTAATGCGTTTTGGTGCGATTATAACCCGCTATTTAAAAAACAACAACAACAACAACTGAATGTTTTGAATAAGAAGTTGTAATGTAGCTGTGGCGGGACGAATTTTGGTGTGGCGCCCTGTCATGGCAGAATGAATGTAGAGGAAACCATACATATATATATATATATATATAGATATTTTTTTTATTAATTATATATTATATATTATAATAACATAAAAACTATGCTAAAATATCTCTTCATTTTCAAAATAAAATGTTATAACATTATTTTATTTTGTTTAGTCATGTTATTATTGTTTTGTTAATGTAACGTCGCACTGCGCAGACCTTTTGCCTAAAAGAAAATTCTGTTCGATTACTAAAAAGAGACTAAAATACAATTTTTATTGACTAAAACTTGACTAAATGTCATCAGTTCGTTGACTAAAACTAGACAAAAATAGTCATGGATGATTCTGAGTAAACGAAGAGTAAAATGCTCAGACTTTTAATCAACTACAACCTGACTAGACAAAAAAAAAGTACAAATGTGACTAGAACTAACAAAAACTAAAATGTCAGCTTCACACGAAGACTACACTAAAACTAAAATTAAAACAGGCCACCAAAAACAACACTATTGGCAAGATCACGTGTTCACAGTAAACAGCGACTTTGTTTCGTCATTCATTTGGAAACGTTTTGAAAATGTAATGGTTCTCCGCTTGGGGACTCAGGTCGCCCTCGATGGAGAACCACTGAACCCATTTCATAGATTTCACCTGATCTCGACTCAGATTAACGAACTTGTAGACATTTTTAATAAGACATTTAAAAAGACAAAAAGAAATAATGATAGTGTCGCCTCACAGCAAGAAGGTCACTGCATTTCTGTGTGGAGTTTGCATGTTCTCCCTGTGTTGGCGTGGGTTTCCTCCGGGTGCTCCGGTTTCCCCACAGTCCAAACACATACGCTATTGGGGAATTGATAAACTAAATTGGCCGTAGTGTATGAGTGTGTGTGTGTGAATGAGTGTGTGTGGGTGTTTCCCCATACTGGGTTGCGGCTGGAAGGGCATCCGCTGCATAAAACATATGCTGGAATAGTTGGTGGTTCATTCCGCTATGGCGACCCCTGATGAATAAAGGGACTAAGTCGAAGGAAAATGAAGGAAGTCATAATGTGCGAATATATAACCAACTTCACCCCAATCCATAAAATGGAGTTTATCTCATTTGTATCTTTGCTCTTGTTAATTTATCAATGCTTCTGATTGGTTTATTATATTTCATGCAGATGCATTCCCCTAAAAACCATCCCAAAATCATTCTAGAATGATAAATTCTTTCAAAATAGAGCCAGTCGTTTCATCAGGTGAAACTAGCATACTCAACATCGCAATATGTACTGCAGAAAAAATCGTAATGTCAGTTTTTTCCAATATCGTTTTGAGGCCTATGAACACAGTATCACCGAATAACGTGGTATTACCACTGCAAACAATCAATGTACAATAACACAGCGCTTATTTTATAATACGAAGAGCTTCCATACACAAGGGCTGAACACAACGCACCATTACGGACACATTACATATGAATAACTGCATAATTCACACAATGCACTTATGTTAGGTGAGCGTTATGGCATCCATAGGAGGACTCTTATCAAACTGTTGATACAATAATGGAGAAGGAGACGTGTGGTGCGCGTAATAACCGACTAATGTCATAGTTAATAGCTCTGGCTTTAACTTTAAATGCCAAACTGCATCACGACAGGTAAGCGTTCATTTCTGCAATGGCTTTGCAACCACTTTGCATGAACCCGACTAAGAATAGACACACACACACACACACACACACGCACACGCACACGCACACACACACACACACACACACACACACACACACACACACGATCAACCCATGCAGATGAACGATTTTATCCCTATAAATCTTCAAATGAACACACACGCGTTGTATTTGTTGATGCATCTGAAGCTGTATTAGCATGTAACCGTATTTGTTTACAAATGCGTTGTTGCCGCTTACCATTTTGCTGCCTGTGCGACGGAATCCCCCCTCGGAAATGAACAGCAATAAATGACAGCACAGATATAAAAGGAGAATCCTGCTCTCGGTCTTGTGGTTTTGTGCAGAAAAAAAGGCTGTTTTTTGTCGGTAACCTGTTTTCCGTCCGTTTCCGTGGGTTTCACTGCAGCAGCGACGCGAGGAAGAGCCGCAGGGCGGGGAGGGTAGGCGGAGCCAATAAGGCGCACTGCTATTGGGTGACAGGTGGTAGAGGCCGGGCGAAGATGAAATGATGGGCGGGTTTTAGCCGTACTAAATATACGGAAGCATTCGCCCCGCCCCCTCCTTTCAAACACACACACACCCACACACACGCACACACACACACACACACACACACACACACACACACACACACACACACACACACACTTTTATGTTTTCATTTCTATGTCACGTAATATTAGTGCAAATTACATGTTTTATGTATCCCAATACTGATGCTAATAAACAAAAAATAAATAAATAAGTAAACACACACACACACACACACACACACACTCACAGAGAAATCATTTGCTTGGCATCCGGTTCACTGACCATATAATATAAGATTTATACCTCTTTGTTAATGTATAACTATGCAAAATACTGTAGTAACTCGTGATACTAATAAATACTGTAGTATACTTTAGTTTTTACTACAGTAAACTGTGGTGTATTATAATACAATCTACCCAATAGTTGGGGAAAACTACAGTATTGGGTCATTTGTTTATATTACAATAGTTGTGTTCCCATCACTGTTTCGCGCATGTAAATACATGAAAAATACTATAGTAACTATTACTATAGCAAAATACTGTAGTATTAACTCGTCATACTACAAAATACAGTATTGGGTCATTAATCATTCGTTTTCTTTTTGGCTTAGCCTCTTATTACCTTATTACTTAGTCCTGCCAACTATTCCAGCATATGTTTTATGCAGCGGATGCCCTTCTAGCCGCAACACAATACTGGGAAACACCCACACACACTCATACAATTTTGTTCATCAATTCCCTTATAGCGCATGTGTTTGGACTGAAACCGGAGCACCCGGAGGAAACCCACGCCAACACGGGGAGAACATGCAAACTCCACACAGAAACACCAACTGACCGAACTCGAACCTGCGAACTTCTTGCCGAGGCGACAGTGCTGACCACTGAGCCAGCGTGTCGCCCTTGTTTATATTCTTATATTATATTGTTTATATTATATTACTATTATTGGAATAGTTGTTGTGTTTCAATTGCAACTGTAGAATCCCCATAGCTGATAATTCAAGCACTTTATGGTTCAAAAACACTATATTATATTTTTCATATGAGGGTATGAATCTTTTTTCTTTCGTTCAGATTAAAAAAAATGCTGCATTCCGCTTTTGTTTTATATTTATAAATCGCCATTTGTCTTTGATCCATATACTGTGTTTTTGTATGTGTAAAACCTAATCTGACTGAGATTTCATATAAACGCTATAAGATTAGGTTTACTGCGGTTTTAAAGTGGTCTTACTCCACCTTACTGTGAGGTCTTAAAGTGATCTTAAGATCTTACACAAGATCTTAAGGGGAACCTGCTCAAACCAACGCTAATCTTCCGGATAATTCATTATTATTGCTCTACAGCGCCACCTGCTGGACTTCACGCTTATTTTCAGTTAAACAGTTAACAGACAGACAGACAGACAGACAGACAGACAGACAGACAGACAGACAGACAGACAGACAGACAGACAGACAGACAGACAGACAGACAGACAGACAGACAGACAGATAGATAGATAGATAGATAGATAGATAGATAGACAGAAAAGAGAAACAGATATGCATCATTTAGCACATCTCCATTTTGATATGTTTTATTTGATAGAATATTGCCATTTTCAAAATATTGCAAAAATATTGAATAAAAACATCCACAGTTATTGCACATATAACACAATGCACCATTACAAAATATTCATAAAAACACACTAGAAGGTATTTCCATACAATGCTACAACTTGCTGAATTATAAAATCGCTCACTCTTTACAATAAGGTTACATTAATAATGTGTTTATGTACTAACATGAAGTAATATTAAATGGTAATTGTATAGCATTATTAATCATAGTTCAACAATTAATAATGCATTATTAAAACCCAAAACTGTGCTTGTTAATGCACTGTGATTGAGTGTGTTTTTAAAAGTCATCAAGGATTAATAAATGCTGTAATGAATGTATTGATTATTGTTTTATTAATGTAATCTTATTGAAAGTGTGACCATAGAATCTATATAAAATCTGTAAACTCATATAAAAGTAAACTTCATCCTCTTTTGGGTTCTTCAGAGGTAGACGGCTGGAAGGAAAACTGCAAATAAACACAGCATCACGACAAACAGGGTAAAATGCAACTATTCTCCCACATAATATGAATAAATACTAGAGTAATATATATAAAATACATGATTTAGTGTTTGAACCATGTTATAGTAAAGAACTTCAATAAATCTGAAGTTGTGATTCTATAGTTGCTATGGTAACACAACCACTATAGTAACTGATGTGCTGAGGCGATTCTACAGTTGCTACAGTAACACAACCAATATAGTAACTGATGTGCTGTGGTGATTCTACAGTTGCTACAGTAACACAAACACTATAGTAACAGATGTGCTGTGGCGGTTCTACAGTTGCTATGGTAACACAACCAATATAGTAACTGATGTGCTGTGGCGATTCTAAAGTTGCTATGTTAACAACCATATAGTAACTGAGGTGTTGTTGTGATTCTACAGTTGCTATGGTAACACAAAAACTATAGTAATTGATGTATTATGGTGATTCTACAGTTGCTATGGTAACACAAAAACTGTAGTAATTGATGTGTTGTGGTGATTCTACAGTTGCTATGGTAACACAACCAATATAGTAATTGATGTGTTGTGGTGATTCTATAGTTGCTATAGTAACACAACCATTATAGTAATTGATGTGTTGTGGTGATTCTGCAGTTGCTATGGTGACACAACAACTATAGTAATTGATGTGTTGTGGCGATTCTACAGTTGCTATGGTAACACAACCACTATAGTGATTAATGTGTTGGCGAATATACAGTTGCTATGGTAACACAACCACTATAGTAATTGATGTTCTGTGGCAATTCTACAGTTGCTATGGCAACACAACATCTATAGTAATTGATGTTCTGTGGCAATTCTACAGTTGCTATGGTAACACAACACCTATTGTGATTGATGTGTTGCACTGATTCTACAGTTTCTATGGTAACACAACATCTATAGTAATATAAACATATGAGCCAATACTGTAGTTTTCTCCAACTCTAGGGTATATTATACCACAATACACCACAAGTAAACTGTATACTACAAAGTATACTACAGTATATTTATCAGTTGACTTTAGTTACAGTATGCTGGAGCATTCATTAACAAAGAGTTGTAGATACTATAAAATACACAGTACAGTATGACTATAGCATGGTTCAAAACACTGTAGTATTTACTCTGAATTACTGTAGTATTTTATAATGTGGGTAAATTCATCAAGACACTCTAATCAACTTTTAGACACAGGGAAGGCTACATCTCTACACTGATTCATTTTCCAGCAGTTTCCATCACAGTCAGAGCATGTGTGTGTGTGTGTGTGTGTGTGTGTGTGTGTGTGTGTGTGTGTTGTTTCTTCAGCAGATATCCTCTGATTCACAGGAACATCTCTTTATTGATCCACATGAGTGTGTGTGTGTCGTTAGGTTTGCACTCATACTCGATGCTGTTGAAGCTGTTCCCCCACTGGCAATGATCTCTCTTGTTGTAGTTGTAAAACTTCACCTGCCAGACCGTCTCGAAAACACCAGCCTGAGTGAACTGTCGAGCACAAAACACACACACTGTACACACTAACTCCACACCATCTATGGTTAAATAGCTGATTTAGGCACAAAACTATACATTAGGCTTTTATGTTACATCTAATGTTGATAAGTAATGTTTATTGCATTACTTTAGGTGTCCTGTGTGTTTCCATCATGGTTTTAGCACTGTGGCCTCACAGCAAGAAGGGCACTGGTTCGAGTCCCTGCTGGGTCAGTTGGCAATTCTGTATGGAGTTTGCATGTTCTCCCCGTGTTGGCGTGGGTTTCCTCCGGGTGCTCCGGTTTCCCCCACAGTCCAAACACATGCGCTATAGGGGAATTGATGAACTTAATTGGGCATAGTGTATGAGTGTGTGTGTATGTGAGTGTGTGTGTTTCCCAATACTGGGTTGCGGCTGGAAGGGCATCCGCTGCGTAACGCATATGCTGGAATAGTAGGCAGTTCATTCCGCTGTGGCGACCCCTGAAATAGACTAAGCTGAAGTAAAATAAACGAATGAATGTTTAGCAGTTGTGTGAATAGTGTCTGTGACTTGACTGTGTTTTTGATTGTGTAGATGTTACTGCTGTAAAACAGTGGTGTATTAAAACTGCACTTCAGGTCAAGCTCTGATTTTCAGGCTCTTCTTCAGGCTTTTAAGGTATTTATAGGCTCCGTTTCAAATCCTGATGATCTGCATTGTTGCACTGCCTACTTCTAAGAAAACTTTAAAGCCTCTTCTGTTGAACATGAAGGAAAATATAAGGTGTGTGTCCCAAATCGCATATTTATGCACTATTCTACGCTATTTTGATGTAGAAATAGAATCAGAATCAGAAAGAGCTTTATTGCCAGGTATGTTCACACATACTAGGAATTTGTTTTGGTGACAGAGCTTCTACAGTGCAACAGGATAACAGAGACAGGACAAAAAACATAATAAATATATTTTAAAAAAATAGAAGTAAGTAGTGAGTGCAAATATACAGATTGACAAGTGTATGTACGTGTTTATTCCTATATACAACGTTATATGTGCAGCTGTTATGTGCAAATTGGCATGTAAAGTGTGTTGTTAAATAAGTGTATATGTGTATAAAAGTGTATGGCAAGTAGAGATGTTGGTTTCGCAATTATTATCAAGTGTTCATGAGATGGATTGCCTGAGGGAAGAAACTGTTTCTGTGTCGGGCTGTTCTGGTGCGCAGTGCTCTGTAGAGTCGACCAGAAGGTAAAAGTTCAAAGAGGCAGTGTGCTGGGTGTGAGGGGTCCAGAGTGATTTTGGCAGCCCTTCTGCTCGCTCTGGATAAGTACAGTTCTTGGGGAGTAGGAAGGGTTGTACCAGTGATTCGCTCAGCAGTCCGAACTATTCGACGTAGTCTTTGGAGGTCGTATTTAGTAGCTGAGCTAAACCAGACAGTTATTGATGTGCAGATGACTGATTCAATGATGTTAATCAATATCTGATATCTTAAAATAAAGTTTTCTGATTTTATATTTCAATTAGAACTCGATTAGAACTACAAACACGATAAAAAAAAATGTAAACAAACTACAAACATGGCGGACGGGGCGAGACCAATCCTCAAGTAGAGAGGCTTCGGTAAAGGTGAATGATGTTAATTAATATCTGATATCTGAAGATAAAGTTTTCCCATTTTATATTTCAATTAGAGTTCCATTAGAACTACAAACATAGTTAAAAAGTGTAAACAAACTACAAACATGGCGGACGGGCAAGACCAATCGTCAAGTAGAGAGGCTTCGGTACAGTTGAATGACGTTAATTAATATCTGATATCTTAAAATAAAGTTTTCTGATTTTATATTTCAATTAGAACTTGATTAGAACTACAAACACGGTTAAAAAAATTGCAAACAAACTACAAACATGGCAGACATGCGAGACCAATCGTCAAGTAGAGAGACTTCAGTAAAGGTGAAGGATGTTAAGTAATATGTGATATCTTAAAATAAAGGTTTTCCATTTTATATTTAAATTAGAACTCGATTAGAACTACAAACATGGTTAAAAAGTGTAAACAAACTACAAACATGGCGGACGGGCAAGACCAATCATCAAGTAAAGAGACTTCGGTAAAGTTCAATGATGTTAATTAATATCTGATATCTTAAAATAAAGTTTTCCCATTTTATATTTCAATTAGAACTCGATTAGAACTACGTACGTGGTTAAAATATATCTAGGCAACTGGAAAATATTTGAATCACGTTTTCCGTGTTATATTTCATCCTCAAAAACAACGTGAAGGCGTGTTTAACTTCTTAATGCCTGATTATCCAAACACCCGAGGAGATGTCTCTGCATGAAAGACTCGTGAATGGCAGATTAACACACAGCTGAATCTTCAATAAAGTAAGTAAATATGAAGTAAACGTGAATGGTGTGTGGAGATGATTGACAGGGGATGTAACTAAGCAACATAATGATCCGTTAATGAGGAAGTAGTTTGTCCCAAAGCTTGCATACTCTTCTGTTACACACTCAAAAGTATGTACTTTTTCTTCACAAAACTACATACTTTTACAACATACAGTAGTAAACATTTGAAGTGGATCAAAATTTCAATAAAGACAATAATGGGTGTTGTTCAATTGTTTTTGGACAAATTTGACGAAGAGTTGTGATCCACTTCAAATGTTCACTACTATAGTATAAGTATGCGAATTGGGACGCAGCACTTGTGTCTGAGACTGCATGTCTCAGCAAGTCTGCAGCCAGACACTATTGTTTCTCTTATCCTCACCTGTATGCTGACCTGAACAGGCTGCCTCTCTCCGCTTTTAGTGTGTGTTACTCCTTCAGTGTTATACATGCCGCTGTAGACCACAGACTGCGGGTCTTTAGACTGCTGCTCCAGAGGAAACGTCACTCCGCCTACAGTCATGGATCTGAGGATTGAGACGCAGCCGTGAGACAGACACTTCATTTTAATACACATTTACTTACTAAAGTAATACATGTTAATGGAGCATAAGCACAGTGCTAACCCAGGCTCATTATGGATAGGTACCCCTGTATACATTTCTGGAGAGCGCCAAATGCGTCCCAGGAGATATGTGTTTTTGCAGTTTTTGTTTTCGCGAATACACCAGAGGCCGCTGTGTATGCTTTTTCTGATCTCAGATTTCTCTCTCGAGTGCCATTTGCGCCTGCTCTTCTCATGTAAATCCACCAGAGGTCGCTGTGTACACATTTTCAGATCTCAGATTTCTTTCGCAAGTGCCATTCGCTCCTGCTCTTCTCACGTAATTCCACCAGAGGCCGCTATCGACTGACTGACTGACTGATCGATCGACTGACCTACCCTCCACTATCCCTAAACCCAACCAATAGTGTTTTAAATAGCACCGAATGACCAGCGCCCACCCCCTTCCCTAAACCCAACCAATAGTTTTCCAAAGCAATTTTTAGATCTTACCACATTCTCACCCTGTTATTTACTTGTGTATTTTATTTTTTGGCTTTAGTTTTTGTCTTACCTGCTTTCTGGAATGGTTCTTCACTGGACTCGAACCCCGTCGTATCGGTCAACTCTTCGCTGACGGTAATAGCGTGAAAGTCATCCAAACGGACGAAAGCGGTCAGTTGGTAACACGAAAAGGAACGGCGTCATACAATTTAATAGACGAAATGCAGACATAAGTACCTCTGGCTATATAATTCACGATCTCTAGAAATGTATATGGGGGTACGTTTTCAGAATGAGCCTGTGTTGCATAAATGAGCAAGGAAATTAATATTTTTATCCATTTCCTAGTGAATATAGACAGTATATTTTGGTTGATTTAAACAAAACACTTTTATTAAACAGTTATATTCATTAAAATAAGAGTTTGGTCACCTAATATGCTTAGGAATAGAAAGATAATACATAGAAATTCAAACTAGTTATTGCAAAAAAAAATAATAAATCACAAACTACAAAATTTTAAGTACATTTGATTTTTGTTTATGTTTCTCTTGATTTTTTTCCTGCTTATTAAAACTTTATTTCATATTTTTCCGCAACATATTACTTTGAGTGTCTTATTTTGTTAGATTAGTTCCAGTTTTGTTTCAGTTCTGACTAATCTAATGTATATGCACAAGCACATATATATTACTGCAAAGCATCCTGTAGGAAATATAACTAAAATAGCATTCAGTGTAACAATAGTGTAATAACATTATAATAACATTATAATAACATTGTAATAACATTATCACAACAATAATCATTTGATGAAAAATGTAAATAATTAATTTGAATTATTTTCAGAAATCATGTTTTTAAAATAGCATTTTTTAAGCATAATATTGCAAAAAAACATAACAATAAAATAGCGATTCAATCCATATATATAATAAATACATACATATATTTTTTAAAAATGGCACATCGTATTATATCTATTGTATGCATAGCTATATGACTAAATAATGAATAATATCCCTTCTTAATTAAACCCAATTGAGTATTCAGATTGCAATTTTTTGTATTATCTGACATCTTTTCTTCCTAGACATCTGTAGGCATACATGTAGCAAACAATACATGCGGTCTGACACGCATGATGCTTTAATCGTCTGGATTTGACTGCCAGAGGAAGCAATCTGTCAGTGCACGAGACTCAATCCTGCAGGATAAGCCCTACAATCATGACATCCCGTCTGTATCGTGACAGAGTAGAGTACAGCTAAAATCCTTCATTCCTTTCTACCATTGTCACTTTTTAAAATTATAACAACATTATATATTATATAATAACAATAATAATAATAAATCATAATATTATAATATAATAGCATTTAATCATTGTATTTATTGGAGATGTCAAGTGCATGTCTTGAATATACTATAATAAATTACCATTTGAAATAATACTACAGTAATTAATTTATAATAATATTATAGTATAGTTGAACTAATAAATCTGTAATAAATATTGTAGTCTAATGTATAGTGTGATGTGTAGTATAATATACCCTATAGTTGTAAAAAACCACAGTATTGGGTCATTTGTTTACATTACTGTAAATTAGTTATCATAGCAACTGTAAAACTATCACAACAGATTAATTAATATTCTTTACTATGGTATGGTTCAAAAACGATTACTAGTATTTACTATAAATTACTATAGTATTTTCATGTGGATTTGTCACCATAAAATATTAAACTGTAACTAACTACACCAAATTAACATGTCATTTAGGCTATTATAATCATGTAAAGGATTGACCCTTATCAATGAAATTCAAATAAAATACAATATATATATTATTATATAAATGTAAATTGACACCATTTAAAAAAACACACAATTAACAAATACACATTTTAGTGTACAAATATTAGTTCTCCATCTTTAAGGGGCACAAATGTATAAATCCACACATTTTCAAATTCTTCAGTATTCTTGACATTCTTATATACTACGACAATAATATATAATATGACATATAATATAAAATAATACAATATAATATAATATAATATATAAAATAAATATAAATATAAATAAAGTAAATATAATATATTATAATAAAATAAAATAAATAAAATAAAAAATAAAATAAAATAAAAGATAATAAAATAAAATAGAAAATAAAATATAATATATTATAATAAAATAAATAAAATATAATATATTATAATAAAATAAAATAAAATAAAATAAAAATAAAATATAATATAATGCGAAAAAAAATCTCTCGTTATTTAAACATAAAAAGCACATGTCGACTAATTTCACCATCTATCCTACCTTGTTATGTAAATCACCATTTTGGCTTTTCCTACAACAAAATTAATAATCTTATAACAATTACATTACATTACATATATATATATATATATATATATATATATATATATATATATATATATATATATATATATATATATATATATATATATAACAAAGGCGGCACAACAATGGCTGAGAGAATCAAAGATAGCCTATCATTTCAATGCTATGAATAAATAAATAAATAAATAAATAAATAAATAAATAAATAAATAAAAAAATTTATTACTATTTATTAAATTAATAGATTATTAATTCACTCACGTCGCCTCCACTGCTCCCGGTTTGACCACCACGTCCATTTTGTATTTAGTTCCGGTCAGTAGTTTGATGGTTCTGGTCTGACCGAATCTGGTTCCGTCTGATTTGAAGTAAACGGGTCCGTTATTCGGTGTGGTTTTCAGCGAAACGCCGATTTTAATGAGCTGCGGGATGTCGGCCATGATGAAGATGAAGATGAAGGCAGTCAGGTGTGGAGAAACAGCTCAAGATCTGCCTGGCTGAAGCAAAGCGCGATTCGGTGGGAAACCGTAAAAAAACGGCATCGCAGAAAGCAGGTCTAAAGTCATGTGTGCGGTTCCTGTTCCTGAGTAATAATCCCTGCACAACAATAATCCCGTGCATGTGTGTGTGTGTGTGCGCGCGCGCGCTTTAATGAGCTCAGCATGAGGAGTGTACTGCAGATTAACACAATAAGACAGTCGGGGATTTGACTAATTCTGCATTTGAATATGTTACTATTGCCTACTGCTTAGTCATGTTCAATATAAAGGTTTCTGATGAAGGAAACAACCTCAGGGGTTCCTATTTTAAGCCAAATACTACTTTTCCCTGAAATCGTAGGCTATATTTTGACCAAAACATATTGTAAATATATGCTGTGTCTGTGTTTTTAATATATATAAAAATATTTTTTATTCGAAAATATATTTCATTTCAACCCAAACAAACATAGAATATTTTTGGGTGAAGAAAATACATTTCTAATCTTACAGTAGAATATGTATGGAAATCAACGTTTCAAAACACAATTGGATACAAATTATATATATATATATATATATATATATATATATATATATATATATATATATATATATATATATATATATATAATTAGCACTACAATATAAATATAAAATATATATATGCTGATTGGTTAAAGTGCAAATTAAAAGTGTTAATTTTCTTAATGTTACATGTGAATGTAAAATGTATTTAGGGTAAAATATCTTTAATACTTATTTAATCTAAAAAATATATATAAAAAATATTTTCATAAAATTTTTAATAGTCCAATATGTATTTGTAGAAAATAATTTTAAAGTAAATATATTTATAGTAATATATTAGCAAACAGATGTTTTTGCCATTCTTTGTTCATTCATTCATTTTCTTTCAGCTTAGTCCCTGATTTATCAGAGCTCACCACTGGGGAATGAACTGCCAACTATTCCAGCATTTGTTTTACACAGCGGATGCCCTTCCAGCTGCAACCCAGTACTGGGAAACACCAGCCTGATCTCACGAGAAAACGTAAGTATTTTACGTTTTGACAGTTTAGTGGCTAATTCGTACGAATTCGTACGAGTTCAGTCGTACGAAATTGTACGATTTTAAAAAGGAGGCGTGGCACCTAAGCCCACCCCTAAACCCAACCGTCATTGGGGGATGAGCAAATCGTACCATTACTTGCCTAATAATATAGTGTAAGTAGAGTAAAAGTGTCTGTTGTCAATATTACTCAAAGAATAAGTAAAAAGTAGACATTTCAAAAGTATTCAAGAGTTGTGAGTAGTGAGTATTACACTGTGAAAAGCTGAAGCATTTACATGTAGTTTGTGGATGTGTGTAAACGTAACATTCTGTAGTGCAGTTCAAGAGTTCCCACTTAGATATGCTCGGCGTATAAAGCAGGTTTGGCATGCTGTCCCAGGAGAGAACCCTGAGCTCGGAGATATTTGAGCCCAGGGCTCCCGCCCGGTCGATAAGCATATCAGGAGATCCGAGATCAGGTAGGTCTCGAGAGCGCCCCCTTTAGAAAAGGGAGGAAAAAGGAGGAGATGGGGTGAAAGTGGGGATTCTTCCAAACGAAGATAGAGCAGTAGGGAGAAAATGATCCATTTATAGTAAACTAGGATCACTCTGATTGGATTATTACTGATTACAGATGAGTGGCCAGACGTGCTCAATCATATCACGTGCTCCTCTCGAAATTAGTTTATGAAACTTCACTTAGTGATTGTCCTGCAGGCACACAACATCAAAAGACGTTAATATTAGGTTAGATTTAGGTTGTGATGTCATGTGACCAAAATTTAACGTCTAGCCAGCATCTAAGGACAACATTATTTTGATGTCCAGTAATGACGTCAATTGACGTTGATATTTGGTTTATTTTTGGTTGTTAGAAAGTGACCAAAATCCAACGTTGAGCCAACATCTTAAACCAAAGTCATATTGACGTCAAATACTGACATTTGTTCATCAGGTATGGCAACCAAAATCCAACATCTGATAGACGTCATAGTGGTAATGTCCACACAACGTCAAGCTTAAGCATCATCAGACGTTGATAATTGGTTGGTTTTAGGTTGGACCTTAGACATTGATGTCAGCCTGACGTCAACCTGATTTTCATTTAAAAACAAAATGCAACGTCCCCACAACGTTGGTGTACAACATCAATCTGACATCATGTTGACGTCTTGTGCCTGCTGGGTGTTTAAGGTCATTTGGGTCATCATACAGTAAACATCCCTCATCTTCTCATCAGTGACATCATCTAAACAGTCTCTGGGTCATTGTGTGTAAAGAATTTAGACATCTTCTTGGACTCTTTTAATGCTTCCAAACAGTCTGCTGCAATTATAAATCGCCCATGTCTTGAGGTAGTTCATTATGAGGTGATTTACCTTCTGTGTGCGATTTGATTGGACGGGACTGATTCTTTAATCCCCATAGACAAGAAAAAATAAAGTAGTGACTGCAGGTTGAAGGAAAGTAGTGGAGTAAAAGTACCGATACTGCACTAAAAACTACTCAAGAGAAAGTAAAGGTACACATTTTGAAAACCACTTAGTAAATTACAGTTCCTGAGAAAAACTACTCACAGTCGTTTGAGCATTTGTAATGTGTTGCAGCAGGTATTGCAGTAAGATCTGATGAAGAATTCACAACAAATTTTCACTTCCTTTCAAAAACCACATGTGAAAAAACACACCTTTCCTTCTGTTCATTCTTTTAATGTTTTATTACCTGCATAAATAAAACGACAAAGAATATCGAGCACTAAACATCTGGATTCAAATATGCAAACGGGTTCAGTGATGTATTGTAATATACTAAATAAGTTTTAAACAGTATACAGAGAGTTTCCTCTTTGGTGACCGCAGGGCTGCGATGTACCACCTTTTGTTGTAACACTTTCCCTTCAGCTTCCTGTGAAAGTACTGTTTCTCGTGGTTTGCTTCAAGTATTTTTTTGGCCAGTGATGCCCAAAGTAGGTCCCGCGGGCCTATTGTAATCTTTGATTTGGCCCATCATCCCATCTGAGAGGAGAGTGGGAATGGTGGAGAGGGTTGGGGCGAATGCCTTTAACGTTAATTTCTAATTTGACATAACCCTTTTTTGTTCGTTTCACTGCTGAGCTACAAAAAAACAAACTGAAATTAAATGTTTCAGTTAAATGTTGTTAATGAGAATGATTTTATCAAATGCAAATACTGTCACTCGACGGACAGGGGACTATGCAGAAGACATCAGCTAGCAAATAAAAGCAAAAACTAGTGTTATAAGTGAGATTGACTTCACTGTAATAAGTTCATTTCTGAAATGAAAATATTGTATTACTTAATTGTAATGCCTGGGTTCACTACAGGAAGGTACAGGACCGTAGGATTGTCAAAACGCGTAGAGTTATTAACAATCGCTTACATGGATGAACACAGGAAGAACATGGGGTGAAAACAGACATCAACAGAGAGAGAATACCGGACAAGGACTGAATGAAACCAAGTGGTATAAATACATAGGAACATGATGACAATAATTACACACAGGGGACGAACCAACACAATCCCACGGCAATTCGTAACTTTTTGATTTAGTGGCTAATTCGAACGAATTCGTACAATCTAATTCGTACAATATAGTAGGATTTGCTCATCCTCCAATGACGGTTGGGTTTAGGGGTGGGGTTAGGTGCCACGCCTCCTTTTTAAAAATCGTACAATTTCGTACGACTGAACTCGTACGAATAAACTGACAAAACGTAAAATACTTACGTTTTCTCGTGAGATCAGACTGGGACGAACACAGGTGAAGGTGATGAGCATAATGACGTGGCGGGATCGAGAACAAAGGAACACATCCTGAGGGTCACATGATGAAAATAAACACACATGGAAGACAGGGTGTGACAGTAATGTAAAGCAATGTTTTCTAGTCATTTTTAAATATTATTTAATAAATTAGGAAATTACCCATGCCAACTATATTTACCTTCGGCCCACTAGCCTCAGTAAAGTTTGGTTTTTGGCTCTTCATAAGAAAACATTTGGGCACCCCTTAGTTTCGGGAAGGCGGAGGGTGGGTCAGTCGATCAGTCAGTCTGTCGACAGCGGCCTCTGGTGGATTTACGTGAGAACAGCAGGCGCGATAGCACTCACGAGAGAAATTAGATATATCAAAAAGCGTACACAGCGGCCTCTGGTGGATTAGCAAAAACAAAAACTGCAAAAAAAAAACGTAGCTCCTGGGACGGATTTGGCACTTTCCAGAGATGCATACAGGGGTACTTATCCATAATGAGCCTGGGTTGTCATAAAACACTATACACTGTAAAGATATCCAGAAGTTAGCAGCTTTACATATTTTGCGAGTCATTTTTTATGTTTCACTTGATCTTTCTTCCAACTACATTTAACCATGAACAATAGGAAAAAGTTAACATTTGTAATAGTTTGCAGTGCTATATTGTCTGGGTTGGTGTTGTATATTATGCAACAAAAACCTTGTAATAAACTACCAGTACATTTTCAGTTATTTTACAGACTTATTTCTGTATCTATTATTATTATTATTATTAGTAGTATTATTATTATTATTTATTTTTTTTATAATTTTTTTTTTAGGGGTTTTCACCTTTATTTGGACAGGACAGTAGAGAGAATTGACAGGAAAGTGTGGGGAGCAGAGAGAGGGGAAGGATCGGCATAGGACCTCGAGGCGAGAATCGAACCCGGATCGCAGCGAACACCGGAGTGCATGTGTCGGTGCACTTTTCCACTACGCCATTGGCACCGACATTAGTATTATTATTATACATTATATTATTTCAAACTACTAAAAAGTCACTCTGATAAACGTTAGAGTTGAATTTTTTTGGACAGAGATGATCCCATAATGCAATTCACAACCGCAAATATACTGAAAACACAAAATACAGAAGGTTTTTTTACAGTGCTGTATTTACTATGAAGTTTTTTTGATGTGGGTGGAGCCAGACTTGTCATCTGTTAAAAATATGCCTGTAAAGAGGGTGTGTGAACATAACTGGGTGAACGCAGGCGTGTATCATTGACTCATATGGCGTGTGGGCTGAAAATACAGAGGAAACTGGCTGACCATGAACTTGCCTATCAGCCTGTGTGCAACTTCCCGTTTTAACGAATGTGTGTCTATAAGTGTCATCAGAGACGCAGAATCTGCTGAAGACTTCGAGTCCTGCAGGCTGTTTTAAACACGCTTCAACAGTGTATAGACATGGAGCCAACAACTATCAGAGAAGGATACTTAGTCAAAAAGGTAAGAGATATAAGGTCCCATATGAAAAGTACTATAGTATTTTAGAGTATTCTACTACAGAATTTGTAGTAAGATGTTTTTGAACCTTTATATAGACTCAAAAAATTATGTCTGTTCAAACTACCTATTTAAAATGAGCAGAAACAACACAATTATTGAGGTTTTTTGGCACAACTTGATTGTTTTATGTTCAATCTACTTAAATTTGTAAAAACTAATAAGCTAACTTAATTTTTTCATGTTGGAACCCAGTATTTTTTACAGTGATATAAAAAATACAGTACTTTAGTGTAATTTACTATATAATGTAGTACATTTTCTGAGGTTGATACTGTTGTGATTTTGAACCCTACTATAGTAAACATACCAGATTGCAATGATATGAAGAAAAACTATAGTATTTTAGAGTATTTTACTATAAAACATGTAATAAATATATATGGTAAATACTGTAGTGTTTTTTTGAATTTGTCTATTATACCATAGTAAATTACAATAATCTGAAAAAAATACTGCAGTGTTTTAAAGTATTTTACTATAGATCATCCATATACTAGAGTACATTTTCAGCAGTAAATACTGTAGTATTTTTAAATGCTTGTATAGTCAAAACATCACAGTAAATTGCAATAATATGAAAAAATATTACAGTATTGTAGAAAATTTACTATAGAACATGGTAAATATTCTGTTGCTATAATATTGTAGTGCTTTTGAACCTTAGGATAGTAAATATACCATAGTAAATTGCAATGAAATGAAAAATACTATAGTATTTTAGAGAAATTTACTAAAGAACATAGTAAATATTCTGTCGCTAATGTTGTAGTGCTTTTGAACCTTAGTATAGTAAATACACCATATATTAAATTGCAATGATGTGAAAAACTACTACAGTATTTTAGAGTAGTTTACTAAAGAACATAGTAAATATTTTGTGGGTGATACTGTAACGTTTTTAAACCTTAGTATAGTAAATATACTATAGTAATATTCAATTATATTAAAAATAGTATAGTATTTATTCTGTGGTTAAAGCTGTGATGAAAAACATATAGTAATTCAGAGTATTTTACTGAAGAACATAGTAAATATTCTGTAGGTAATACTGTAATGTTTGTGAACCTTAGTATAGTAAATATACCATAGTCAATTTCAGATATGTGAGAAAATAATATAGTACTTTAGTGTAATTTATTATATAATGTAGTACATTTTCTGTGGTAAATACTGTAGTGATTTTGAGCCTTACTATAGTAAACATACCAGGGTAAATTGCAATGATGTGGTAATTAGTTGTGGTTATCATACTGCACTTATGTTAAATATGTTATAGTACATAAAATAAATCAATGCAATTACCATATTAATTAACTAATTATGACAAAAATTCAGGATGAATATTAGTGACTGTAAAGGGTCATTTTACTGAATAAGGTCAAATAAGAAATACATGACATGAAGCGCTAACGTCATGTGTTGTCGTTTTTTTCCACAACGTTGCTCTATTTTGAAAGCAGAAGTAGAAACGTCCTACTTCCTCTTTTTTTCCTTTCTTCCTTCCAAAAAAATCCTATCTGTACAAAACATTTTGTCTACACTAGTTTCATTTCGACCAATGAACCCATAAAAATAGTCATAATGGTATAAACAAATGACCCAATACTGTACAACTGTAGGATATATTATACCACAATACACCACAGTTTACTAGAGTACTAAAGTACACTGCAATATTTATTATACAGTTAATACTGCAGCACTCATTAACAAAGTGCTGGAATTCATTCATTCATTCATTCATTCATTTTCCTTCAGCTCAGTCCCTTTATTCATCAGAGGTCGCCACAGAATGAATTGACAAGTAATCCAGCATATGTTTTACACAGCGGATGCCCTTACAACTGCAACCCAATACTGGGAAACACCCATACACACTCACTACAGCCAATTTAGTTTATCAATTCCCCAATGGCGCATGTGTTTGGACTGTGGGGGAAACCGAAGCACCCGGAGGAAACCCACGCTAACACGGGGAGAACATGCAAACTCCACACTGAAACGCCAACTGGACCAGCCGGGACTCAATCCAGTGACCTTCTTGCTGTGAGGCGACAGTGCTAACCACTGAGCCACCATGTCACCCCAGTGCTGAAATTAATACTTATTATTATACTAAAATATGGCTCAGGAACACTGTATTTACTACAAATGGCTATAGCATTTCTTCATGTGGGAACTGTGATAGCATTTCATCATGTTTCCTATTTACATACGCTGTCATGATTTGTGCACCAGCATCTGGATACTAATCTCACTCAAATACAGAAGTGAAAAGGACAGAAACTGCATATGCGCACTTTGCTGAACTGCATTTGTGATTGCACTGTTTCAGACAGCGCTGATATATTTATATTGTATTATATTGTGTTAATATTAAACGTATTGTGGAATGCGAAGTATGCTCAGCGATTGTTTTAGTACTACCGATCCAGTTTCCTATGGGAGAAATGACTATAGGATTAATAAACGGCCGAAAATGGTCAAACCACTTGCTCTACAAACAAGTGTGATCATGACTAGACATTAAAGTAGAATAAAATAATAAGGAAATTTCAGTTTGTGACATCAAGCAGCAGAACGAGCTGTTTTTAATGTCTAACAATGAATGGAAGGCAATGAAACGGGAAGTCTTGAGCTTAAAAGACTGTACACGAGGAATATAGGTCAATAGTAACCAGACTGACTGAAATGAATTATTTTATCATGCTTTTAAAAGAATGTTGTGTTCAGTCTCTTACTGGAACTAATCATTCAGTTATTAGGAAACAACGCACACCCGAGGTTGTGATGTGGTTGTGAGAGGAAGAAGTATTCTGGTTCCCACAGCTGCAGCCACTGTTCAAATGTAGTATTGGAGACATTTGTTTCTACATAGAAAGCATGTTACAGCGGTGTTTAATATCACTAAATATATGAGAATAACATGTCTGGATAATCTTTCATCAGCACTCATACTACTGTTAACAAGTCTTATTCGTCTATTTGTTTCAATACGTTCAGAATAAGTATGCTCACTAGTGTTTACATGTTCACTAGTGTGTGTGTGTGCGTATGTGTATTCACTAGTGTTTGTGTGTATGTATGCTCAATAGTGTGTATGTGTGTTCACTAGTGTTTATGTGTTCACAAGTGTGTGTGTGTTTACTTGTATGTGTGTTCACTACTATTTATGTGTTCACTAGTGTGTGTGCTTATGTGTGTTCACTAGTGTTTGTGTGTATGTGTGCTCACTAGTGTTTACATGTTCAGTAGTGTGTGTGTGAGGGTTTACTAGTGAGTATGTGTGTTCACTACTGTTTGTGTTCACTAGTGTTTACATGTTCACTAGTGTGTGTGTGAGAGTTTACTAGTGAGTATGTGTGTTCACTAGTGTTTATGTGTTAACTAGTGTTTGTTTACTAGTGAGTTTATGTGTTCACTAGTGTGTGTGTGTGCATATGTGTGTTGACTAGAGTTTGTGTGTATGTGTGTTCACTAGTATTTACATGTTCACTAGTGTGTGTGTGAGGGTTTACTAGTGAGTATGCGTGTTCACTACTGTTTATGTGTTCACTAGTGTGTGTGTTTACTAGCGAGTATGTGTTCACTAGTGTGTATGTATGTATGTTCACTAGTGTTTGTGTGTGTTCACTACAGTGTATCTGTGCTCACTAGTGTGTGTTCACTAGTGTTATGTGTTTACTGGTGTTTGCGCGTTCAGTAATGTTTATGTGTTCTTTGTGTGTATGTATGTTCACTAGTGTTTGTGTGTATGTGTGTTTACTTGTGTTTGCATGTTCACTAGTGTTCATGTGTGTTCACTAGTGTTTGCATGTTCACTGGTGTGTATGTGTGTTTACTAGTATGTGTGTACACTAGTGTGCATGAGTGTATGTATGTTCAGTAGTGGGTGTGTGCTCACTAGTGCTCTTGTGTATGTGTGTACACTGGTGTTTATGTACGTGTGTATGTATGTTCACTAGTGTTTGTGTGTGTTCACTAGTGTGTATCTGTGCTCACTAGAGTGTGTGTGTTCACAAGTGTGTTCACTAGTGTTATGTGTGTTTACTGGTGTTTGCGTGTTCACTAATGTTTATATGTGTTCTTTGTGTGTTTGTATATTCACTAGTGTGCACGCGTGTATGTATGTTCAGTAGTGTGTGTGTGCTCACTAGTGTTTTTGTGTATGTGTGTACGCTGGTGTTTATGTATGTGTGTTCACTAGTGTGTATGTGTGTTCACTAGTTTGTGTGCACTGAAGTGTTCTTGTTTTCCAGGGCACTGTGCTGAACTCATGGAAAGCGGTGTGGGTTGTGTTAGCAGACGATGCTATTGAGTTCTACAAGAAGAAGACGGACAGAAACTCGAAGGGGATGATCCCTCTGAAGGGGGCAACACTCACTAGCCCCTGCCAGGATTTCACTAAGAGAGCGGTAATCACACTATACTGTACACTACTGTTTAAGCACTGCTCTATCATGCTTCGAAACTTTTACAATTCTTCAGTTTCGATTAGGTGTACCAAGCTGGCAAGGTAACATGATTTTACACTTAACAAATATAACTGAAATGATTTAAAATTAGTTGAAACAACCCAATTCTCAAGGTTTTTAGTAGACAACAAATTTTTTTTTTATGTTCAGTCCACTTACATTTGTAAAAATGAATAAGTTAATTTAATCAATTCATGTCAGGACAACATGAAGGTATTCTCTCTAACTTTTGGGTCAATTTAGATAAAGCCTCCAAAATTTCAAGATAACAAAAATTGATTAGGTTTTACTTGTTGCTGTTAAATGGTTTGCTGGGTCATTTTTTTAATCTGTAAGTTAACAGCAGGGTTAACATTGGGATTACTTCACAAAAAGTTACCAAACTTCAAGGTAAAAAAAACATTGGTTTGGGCATTTCTGCTGTTAAAATGGTGCCTGGGTCAGTTTTGATCTGAAAGTTAACAGGGTTAATAGTTTTTTTTTTTTTCAAACGTTGGGGTCATTTTCGAAAAAGTCACCAAACATTCAAGTTAAAAAAAAGCATTGTTTAGGTTATTAACCCCCTGTTGACTTTCAGATCAAAATGACCCAGGAACCATTTTGATCTGAAGGTCAACAGGGGGTTAATTCGTTTTTAGCAAACTTTGCGGTCAATTTACAAAATGTCACCAAACATTCAAGATAAAAAGACATTGTTTAGGGTTTTCTTTCTGCTGTTAAAATTGTGCCTGGGTCATTTTTGATCAGTAAGTCAACAGAAGGGGTTTTTTTTTTTCTAACTTTGGGTCATTTTAGATAAGGTTACCAAACTTCAAGATAAAAAAAAATATTGTTTAGGGTTTTCTTTCTGCTGTTAACATTGTGCCTGGGTCATTTTTATCAGTAAGTGAACAGAAGGGTTAATTTTGGGTCATTTTAGATAAAATTACTAAACTTCAAGATAAAAAATATTGTTTAGGGTTTTCTTTCTGCGGTTAAAATGGTGCCTGGGTCATTTTTGATCTGAAGGTCAACAGGGTTAATAGGTTTTTTTATAACTTTGGGTAATTTACAAAAAGTAACCAAACTTCAAGATAAAAAAAACATTGTTTAGCTATTTTCTGCTGTTAAAATTATGCCTGGGTCATTTTTGCTCAGTAAGTCAGCAGAAGAGTTAGTAAAGTCTATGTTTTTTTTCTCGTCAGCTGGTGTTCAAGGTGTCCACAGCTAAGAACCAGGATCATTTCTTCCAAGCGTCACACCTGGAGGAGCGCGAGCACTGGGTTAAAGACGTCCGCAGGGCCATCACCTGCTTACAGGGAGGAAAAAAGTTTGCCAGAAAGTCGACACGCCGATCCATTCGGCTACCGGAGAGTGTCAACCTGAGGTACCAGACCGTAAATTTAGTTATAAAAATGCACTGAAAAATACCCTTTGCACTGCACACTCTACAAAAATGCTGGTTTGTTGTGATCCAGTGTTGGGTCAAATATGGAAAAACAAAACCGTTGAGTTAAATTTAACTGGAAAAAATAACCCTACATTCTTAAACAACCCTGTGTACACTGTAAAATTTATATGACAAAAAGTCATGACAACAAATGATTTTATGTTACATTTAAAATGACATTTAAATGACTGTCATTTTTAACCCAATAGTTGGGTTTGTCCATATTTGACCCAAAGTTGGGCTGTTTGTCATCAATAAAATGGATGTATATTCTGCTTAGCAAATGTAACTCAAAACCGAATGATTAAAGTATTGATCATGTTTGTGTCTGTCTTCAGTGAACTGTACGTGTTCATGAAGGATCCAGACAGTGGAGTTAAAGAGCTGAAGCTGGAGAAGGACAAAAGACTCTTCAACCACTGTTTCACAGGTGAGATCTTCATTTCATGAGGCTGAAATACCCCGCTGGAAACTATAGAAACCGTCGCAAAAGATCCTAATGTAACCCTTTCTACAGCTTACCTCAATACCATGATAATACAGTGTATTGAAAAGAGTATATGTTTAAAGTTACACAATAAACTAAGCAAATTTGATACTGTCATCAGTCTATCTCTGGTGTTTTTTGACATTCTATTGGATATATTGGTTTAACATGTCACTAACAGAAAGCAAAAAGAAAAAAATCTAAATATCTAGACATCTAAACAATCCTAAAAAAACAACAACACAGGCTCATTGGGAATATGTGTCCAGGGGTGCATATTTGAGAACCATGAAATACATGCCCGAGGGTATGTATATCCACATTTTGAGATGTAAAACAAATGATATGGGGCTGACTTATATACCGCAGACCGCTTACCTCCATATGGATGACTTTTCCAGTGCGGTCAGTTTGCTCGGTAGCTCACCTCGTATGATGTTGGACATGGGATGCCGAATGGAGCGGACAGGGTTCAAGTTAAAATAATAATGAAATCAGTGTAAAATCATGGTAAAAGCATACAGCCATGGTGGCTTTTCTTTTCTAGTTTGCTTTTAAAAACACTTTCAGTTTTTTTTTGAAGAAGAAGAGGGTGTGTGGGTCAGTCGAGAGCTGATTTACGTATGATAAGCCGACCTACTTCTCTCTCATGGACGCGCATGAGAAGGATGTTGGCATTAACAGAAATGCACACAGCGCCCTCTGGTGAATTTACAAGAGATCTCACAGATATGAGAAAATGTACCCCAGGAATGTATTTGAGATTTGTGGAAAAGTACACAGCGCCCTCTAGTGGCTTTACAAGAAAGGGCACATATGAGAAAATGTGGCGCAGTAACAAATTTGAGATTTGCTAAAATATAAACAGCAGCGTCTAGTAAATTTAAGCGAAATGTCACATATGTTAATAAAATGTGCCTCAGTAATGTATTTGAGATTCACAGAAATGTATACAGTGCCCTCTAGCAGATTTACAAGAAATTGCATGCTTGAGAAAACGTGCCCCAGTAACATATTTAAGATTTGCGAAAATGTACACAATGACCTCTAGTGAATTTACAAGAAAGGGCACATATAATGACCAAACATACTCCAGTAATGTTTTTAAGATTGTCAAAAATGTACACAGCGCCCTCTACTGGAAACTGACTTAGCCCCAAATATTTTGCGGTTCTCAAATATGTAGCCCTGGGCACACATTTGCGCAATGAGCCTGGCTTGTAAACTAAAACATTCCCTGGGCTTAATGAAGGTCAGTCAGTATAAATGGTATTTCTGCTGGGTTTATCTGTGATTTTGTTGATCAGGAAACACAGTGATCGACTGGCTGATCTCTGAAGACAAGGCCAGAAACCGAACCGAAGCCATGATGTTAGCCAGCGGACTCCTGAATGAGGGGTTCCTGCAGCCGGCAGGAGACACATCTAAAGACGGCGCAGAAAAAGGAGCCGAGAGCGTTTTCTTGGACCAGACTGAGGCCTTTTATTATTTTGTGAGTTCACAAATCATTCCAAGCACTGACAATGATAGGATCAATTCTAAAGCCTTTTAAGTGTTTCTAGCATGAGTAAAGCATTGCTAAAATGTGTTAAAGGTGCCACAGAATGCATTGATCCAGTAAAGTTCAAGTCTGTTCTCTGACATCTACAGAGTATGTATGTGGCAGTGCAAAAAGTCTCCAGAAATGGTGTCACATGTCCATGCATTGTTCTGAATGGGTCCTAATATGAGATGGACGGTTTTGACCATATTTGGAAGGGTCATGAAAATTAATGGCCTCTTTTTCTGATGCTCCAGAAACTCATGTCAGTGCCAGTTCACACATGCATTATTATGAGTGTAATAACATTTAATGGCAGTCTTTTACTCCAGAAATATGACAGTAGAGGCCTCGAAATGAACTTTTTGTCCTATTTAGCACTGGTGTTCCCAATTCAAATTTAGGAGCACCAGCCAAAATGTAGCTGCACCCACCAAAAATTAAGATCACTGCTACTACAAATTGTATATAAACCAATTTATTGCATTTGAAATCTACACTAATAATAAACTAACAATAAAAAACAATAACAATCTGAATGTGCGCACCAGCCCTGCTTGATATAAATGAGATGAAGTGAGCTGACGATAATACTAACTAAGATTTGATAATAAGTGACGATAGTAATGACTGTGCTGTGATGTCACAGCAAGAGGTGTCTGATATCGCACAGATGATATTGCTATATACAGTAACTTATTCATGAGCTGCAACAGTAGTTTAATCTTAATAGAGAAAACTGTACCTTAAAATAAAGTGTGACCAAATCATTATTAAACTAAACGTTTCACTGCATTTTTCACACTGAATTTTCTACATTCTTTGTATTTGATGTAAAATTCCTGGATATTCAGTGTACAGTATATACAGGTAAAGCTTGTGTTTGACAGAATGAAGCCTCTGAACAGCAGCTGTGTGTCTGTGTGTGCAGGCGGACAGTGGTTTCTTCTGTGAGGGTTATTCCAGTGACGAAGACGTGATCATGAAGGAGGAGTTCAGAGGTGCGATAGTCAAACAGGGCTGTTTGCTGAAACAGGTGAGAATACCTGCACCTTAAATGACATTCACATCAATGCAAAAGAGCTGCAGAATATGCTTTTATTACTTGTCTCGTTAAAATAAGGAGCATTTTCTTGACATGCAAAAATATAGTGTTGTTTCCAGAGTCAAAATGAAGAGAGTTTCTCCTTTAAACCTGCAAAATAATCTGGGGGAAGAGAAATAATATTGTTTCTTACCCAATTGGCAGATTATTTAGCTCATTTTAATGAAAAACTCACTTCATTTTGACTTCTTTCTGAAAAAAAATAAGATTATTTAGCTTTTTCTCATATATATTTTTTACACAGGGTCATCGGAGAAAGAACTGGAAAGTCAGAAAGTTTATCCTGAGAGATGATCCTGCTTACATCCACTACTATGACCCCAGCAAGGTGAGCATGTTCATGTTAGCTCTAAAGAGAGATGTTCTTGTAATCATGCAGTATTAAATGAAACTCTGATGTTGTGTGTGTCTGTTTGCGTGTGTTTTAAGGGTGAAGATGATCCTCTGGGTTCCATTCATCTGCGTGGATCAGTTGTGACTGCGGTGGAGTTTGTGCCTGATGGTACGCTGACTAACTAAACACGCTTTACTATACAAATGCTTTATAAACCTGCCAAACTAAATAGACTTATATTAAATAATTCAATATACAGTGATGATGAGCATGCACAATATTGATATATTGGCGGAATATTAACATGCTAATACAGTGAATAATTAATCATTATTGAAAATATATTAAAAATACTCTGTTTTTGTCTTGTTTCTAGTGCAAATATCTAAACGTTTTTGGTAAGACTTTATTTTGATGGTCCATTTGAGTATTAGTAGACTGTCTGCTTAATATCTGCTGATTCTGCTCCTTCAACAGACATTTAACTTACTAGAGGAAACTTTGCAAGTACATGTCAACTTACACTAACCCTAACAGTCTACTTATAATGTAATGAGAATTAGTTGACATGTAGATGCAATGTAGCTTAAATTCAACAAACGGACCATCAAAATAAAGTGTGACCAAATTCTCAAATCAAGAAGCACAAAATATAGTGTTGTTTTCGGAAATAATGAGTCAAAATTAAGTGTTTTTCCTTAAAACAAGCAAAATAATCTGCCAATGGGGGAAGAAAAATACTTTTCGCTTTGAAATAACATTATTTAGCTTGTTTTAAGGAAAAAAAAAACTATTAATTTTGATTAATTATTTCTGAAAATAAGACAATAAGTGAAGTTTCATAAATTAATTTGGAGAGAAGCACTTGATATGATTGAGCACGACTGGCTGCTCATCTGTAATCAGTAATAATCCAATCAGAGTGATCCTAGTTTACAATAAATGGATCGTTTTCTTCGTTTTGGAAGAATCCCCCCTTCCACCCCATCTCCTCCTTTTCCTCCCTTTTCCAAGGGGGAGCTCTCGAGACCTACCTGATCTCGGATCTCCAGATATGCTTATTTGATCGGGCGGGACTGGGCTCAAATATCTCCGAGCTCAGGGCTCTCTCCTGGGACAGCATGCCAAACCTGCTATAAATGCTAAGCATATCTAAGTGGGGACTCTTGAAATCTGCTTGATTGAATTTTCAGATATTTGGACTAGAAACGAGGCAAAAACTCTCAAGATTCTTTTTAAGTCTTCAGATTTCTTTTTTTGCATGCAGAATTGTAATGGATTGCATTTTTTTACTGTGTATTTGATGCAAATCTCTCGCTCTCCTCTGGTCTTGTGCAGCCAAGAAACACGAGGTTGATGGGAATCTCTTCGAGATCATCACTTCAGACGAGATACACTACTATCTGCAGGCGGCCACAGCTGACGAGCGCAAGGACTGGATCAGAGCCGTCCAAAGTGTGGCCAAATCTGGGAAATAAACAAGATATTACCATTACAGAAATGCTTTAGATTGTCCAAATATATGTTTATTTTCAACTGAAATAACAAAAAAGCTTTTCGTACTAGAGTTTTTGTCTTGTTTCTAGTCCAAATATCTAAAAATTCTGATCAAGAAACATTTTCTAGACAAGCACAACATGTAGTCTTGTTTTATGAAATAATTAGTCAAAAGTTTTTCATTAAAACAAGCCAAATAATCTGACAATGGGGAAATAATCTTATGTCAAAAAGAAAAACAATATTATTCTGCTTCCCCCCACTGTCAGATAATTTAGCTTGTTTTAATAAAAAAATAATAAAAATCACTCAATTTTGACTCATTATTACAGTAAACAAGACAATATTTTTGCTCATCTAGAAAATGCTTCTTGATTTAAGATTTTTAGATGTTTTTCAATGTCATTTTATTTTTATAGCACTATTAAACACAACCAATGTGCTGCACAATACAAATCACAAAGAGAAAGATATAAAATTATAGCTAAAATAAACGATTCTCTCTGATAAAAAGTATTTAACCTATATTTAAAAACAGACAGAGATGATATAGATCTAATACAGAGTCGCAGAGCATTCCACAATGTAGCACCAGCTACTGCGAAAGCACTGTTACCTCTGCATTTCAGCCTCCACTTGGGGATGCATAATAATGGTTTGATGACTGAAGAGGCTGATGTTCAGTCAGCAGGTCTGACGCATAAGGAGCCAAGCCATTTAGTGATTTAAAAACCAAGCGAAGAATTTAGTGACACAACAGTGCACAGGCAACCAGTGCAAAGAGCGCAAGACTGATGTGATGTGCTCATGTTTTTTGGTACCGGTTGAAAGCTTGGACTAGAAACGAACAAAACACTATGTATGAAAAGCAGTTTAGCAACCACATGACATGTTTCATCACCAAAAAACGAAAACGCAGAGAGCGGATGTGAGCAAATGTGCTGTTTCACAGAGACTGATAGCGGACAGCATCTGTCAGAACTGTCAGCGCACTGGAAACTGCAAAGAGAATCTTCAATGTCCAGCATTTTCCTGTTTTTTTACTTTATTTTTATTTATAGCAGTAGCACTTCCTGTTTTTATTATTTAGTTTTGGAGTTGGTCAACATATAATTGTTGTAATAGTATGGTGGTGTAATAATAAATAAATAAATAAATAAATAATCCCTCTCTCATCACAAAACAGAACATTTTCTTTGTACGTTTCTTACTTAGAATTTTTGTCTCGTTTCTAGTCTAAATATCAAAAAATTCCTAAATCAAAACGCATTTTCCAGACAAGCGCAAAATAATTGTCTTGTTTACAGAAAGAATATGTCATAATTAAACGAGATTGTCCTTAAAAGCAAAGAAATAAAGCAAAATAATCTGCCAATAATGTTGTTTTCACTTTGACATAAGACTCTTTCGCTTACCTCATTGGCAGATTATTTTGCTTGTTTTATTGAAAAACCCATTTAAGTTTGACTTTATATTTCCTAAACAATGATTGATTAAATGAAATACATTTCTGAAATGGATACAACATTGTCACATGAACATTCTGATCATATCAACAAATAAAAAGTCTTCGTAGTGTATGGGTGTTTCCCAATACAGGGTTTGTGGCTGGAAGGGAATCCACTGTGTAAAACATATGCTGGAATAGTTGGCGGTTCATTCCACTGTGGAGACCCCTGATAAATAAGGGACTAAGCTGAAAGAAATGAATGAATGAAAAACTCTTCATGATTGTTGTTAATGCTATTAGCCTGCAGATGGCGCTGTTGTTGGTTCTTTGTCTTGACACAATGAGGGAAACAGCAGAGCTTCATAAACCAGTGTTTCCCAACCCTGTTCCTGGAGGCACACCGACAGTACATATTTTGGATGTGTATTATCTGACCCATTAACTTCAGGTGTTGGAGTCTCTTCTGATGTTCTGATAAGATGATTCAGGTGTGTTTGATTAGGGAGAGGTTGAAAATGTGGACTGTTGGTGTGCCTTCAGGAACAGGGTTGGGAAACACTGTCATAAACATTCATTTCATCTTCTCCTTTTCACTCACCAAACAGCACTTTGCTACTGATGCTGTAAATGCTGAGAGACGGGTTTAGAATATATTAAGACCTTTAGCCACACATGCTTTCAATTCTGCAGTGAACCCAGTAAAGAGCCGTGCTTAATGCAGTGCAAATGAATGCAGATGTTCAGTGAGATTCACACTTGGTGACCTGAAATGAAGCTGTGAATCTAATATGAGGCTGTTTTCAGTATGTTCAGATGCTCAGTGTATGTAAATCTGTCACACTTACACCTGCTTTAACCCATATTTACTCAAGTACACACAGTGTTGCTGCTTATATATGTTACAAAGGCCAGGCCTGAGGGCTGACAGTTCTCTGATGTATGAGCGAGCTTGTGCACAAAAACCCAGCAAAACAAAACAGCGAATCACACCTTCACAATAGTGTGGTACGCTGGGATGTTGTGTTGAGCCAAAATTTTGTGCATTTTCCTTAAAACAAGCTAAATAATCTGCCAATGGGGTAACATAAATAATCTTGTTTTTGCTATTGACATATGATTATTTTGCTTCCCCATTGGCAGATTATTTTGCATGTTTTAAGGAAAAACTGACTTAATTTTGGCACATTATTTCTGTAAACAAGACTATATTCTTTGCTTGTCTAGAAAATGCTTCTTGTTGGATTTAAGCATATTTGGACTAGACACAACAACCTTTTTACAGTGTGTATTTCAACTTTTTATACCAAGTTATTTTAGTAAACGATAACTAAAACCAATACTAAACGTCTTGGTCAAAAACATTTTCGTTTCCTCAATATTCAACATGAATGAAACTAAAATTAAACTAACCATATACTGAAATAAATAATCATAAGCAGAAATAATATTTAAATGTTATTCCAAATATCATTTCAGAGTTAATAAGCACTCACTCTGTGGTAGAAAATACATGGACCCGACCTCATTCTTGGTGACAACCCAGCAGCCACAGGACGTCAACATGACGTCAGACTCACGTTGTACCCCAATTAAAGAGCATAGAATCACCAAGAGGCGCTGCGACCATTTTGTAATTAAATTTCCAATAGAACGACAGCATATTATAAGCCTGTAAAATAAACTATTAAAAGTGCTGATGATTGTGATAGTAAGTGTTGTATTGTCGTCTTACAGGTTGTATCTCAGCTTTAATATGCTTTTTAAATCAATAAATAAAAAACAAAGCAGCTGCGAGCCAACGGACGGCCGATCGCTTTCTCTCCAAAATGGCGGAATCGCGCGGCTGTTACTGGGCGCTGCTGTTGCAATGGAACGTTCTATTGAGAGTCGCCTCTTGGTCGTTCAAACTCTTTACCCCAATGTCGTGGGGACGTTGCATTTTGTTTGGAAATGAAAATCGGGTTGACGTCAGAACTCAACGTGAGGCTGACATCAATGTCCAACATCAGACAGACGTAGCATTTTGGTAACTTTCCAATGCAACCTAAAAACAACAAAATATCAACGTCTAATGATGTTACAGCTTGACGTCGTGTGGACGTTACCACTATGACATCCACCAGATGTTGGATTTTGATTGCCATATCTGGCAAATAAATGTCAATATTTGACATCAATATGATGTTGGTTTAAGATGTTGGCTCGACGTTGGATTTTGGTCACTTTCCAACACAACCTAAAATCAACCAAATATCAACATCATTTCATGTTGTTACTGGACGTCAAATTAACGTTGTCCTTAGATGCTACCGACTTAAATGTAACATAATATTAACGTGGGTCTGCTGGGAATATACTGTATATTGACCATGCTTTTTATAAATAAATAAACATCAGTAACATATGATCTGTAACTCATTTACAAACAATACTCACTGACAGCTGAGTAAAAGCTGAGTTTTTACACTTTACTGAAAACTACACTGCAAAAACATGCTTTACATATCTTAGAGATTTAGTCTTGTTTCTAGTCCAAATATCTAAAACTTCTTAAATCCAGAAGCATTTTCTAGACTTTGCCCTATAGATTATTTAGCTTTTTTAAGAAATAATGAGTCAAAATAGAGCTAAATAATCTGACAATGGGGTCACATAAAGGATCTAGTTTTCAATTTGACATTAGATTATGTTTCGTACCCCATTGGGAGATTATTTTGCTTCTGTTAAAGAAAAACTCACTTAATTTTGACGTATATTTCTGTAAACTGCATTGTGCAATAGCTTACATTTACATGGGATAAAATATGATCAGAAAGAGATGAAAGCCCAATAAAATTAGGAGATTGCAATTATAGTAAAATCAAATATGAAGGACATTAACAATTTTGCTATGTGTAGAGTGAACATAAATATTCCTGCACGCATATGTGTAGAACACAAGAGGGCAGTAGATATCAAATTATTATGGAAAATAATCAACTTGGATATTTGTATGAGCTCTAATGCATAAATCAATGAGAATGACCTCAATTACCTAAATAACAGATTTTTTATAAATTGTATTTATGAAACACTAGTGCATAATAATCAGTGTATACAAGAGCAAATCAATTATATATATAATATATATTATATATATATATGATCGTAAATAAACACTTAAAAACCCACATGGCTACAGTCATCTTAACTAAAGCTTAAAAGTGATTCATTCAACAACATACACGCAAATAAAAATGACAAATCCACACAACAGTGCATGAACAACATTACGGAGATATAAATAAACAGACAGAAAATAATAATAAAATAACTGAAGAAGCATTTTCTACACAAGCACAAAATATTGTCTTCTTTTCAGAAAATAAATCAAAATTAAGTGAGTTTTTCCTTAAAACAAGCAAAATAATCTAGTTTTCGCTCATTTTTCTCAGTTTATTGGCAGATTATTTAGCTTGCTTTGAGGAAAAACTCATAAATAATGCATAATTTGCTGATGCATAATGATGTTTTTAGGTGTTCTTCCATAAATTAGCACTAGCTGTTATGCTTTTTTGTTTTTTGGAGATCTCGAGGAACAGTGTTGGTTTTGCACGAGCACACAAAATTTTTGGGTCTGCTCATACTGAACACTTTGCCTCAATAACTACTGCTGTCAGTCAAGCCAGTCATTAAATATTTGTCATGTACACTTTTGCAAACCAGTTCTAGATTTTTCTGAATCTCAACTTTCTGAACTCAAACCCCAGTGTTGAACAATCTCTGGACTGACTATAGGTGGCGCTATAACAGTTGAAGATGTCTCAAAAGTGCATTTTTGACTGCTGAAATTAAGAGTATAGTGAAGAAAGCTGTAGCTGCAACACTGCATGCAAAAAAAATCTGGTTTCTCGTCCATATATCTAAAAATACTGAAATCAAGAAGCATTTTCTAGACCAGTGGTTCTCAAACTTTTAAACCCGCGACCCCCATTGTAAGATCTTTAAGAACTCGCGACCCCCCACTACCAAAGCATATCCAAACAATAAAAATAGCTTTTTTTTTAAGCTGTTCACAATATTTTAACTATATTTACTATAGATTACAGGGCTCGAAATTCACATTTTTGCTTGGTAACACTGGTGCTTCTAACTTTAAAAATGTAGACGCACCAGCCAAAATTTAGTGGCTCCCACCAATTATCGCACTGTTACTACAAGTTTTATAAACAGATTTATTGCATTTGAAAATCAACACTAATCAAAACTAACAAGCAAAAATATAAATATGCATGCGTGAGGAAAATATGTCTCAATGAAATCCCGTTATCACAAGAAAAGACATTTTTATAGCATAATTGAGTGACCAAAAGATACACGGACGGATATCCCAAAAGATATCCCACAGACTTTACAGTGAATGCTAGTTATTTTCATAGCAGACTTGAAGCCAATGGAGGTCTTTTATCCACTCTTCAATAAGTATAGCTGGTGGATTAACATTCAGCACATGATCAGTAATCAGATGTGCCAATATTTGTAGCTTTAGGTGTTTCTAAGACAAAATCTGTCAGTGTTGTTTTCATTCTCTCGTCTTCAGCGCTTTACATTTTCGCGGTTGTAGCTCCTGTCATCTGAAGACAGGAGGCGTTGACTGAGTGATTGAGAGCTGATTTTAACCAATCATTCGTGTTCAGTTCTTAGAGCAGTGGGCCAATAGGAAGAGCGCGAAGGCGGGGCAAGTGTTGAAGGCTTTGTTTACTGCGGCAAGTTGACATGACAACAGTTTTTAACTGTTCCTGAGCGCTGCGTTCCAAGTACAAAGATGCATTCTGCCCGAATGTGTCCTAAATACTTTATGAATTTATCAGTGATATCTTTTTAAAAATCTGAAAATATTAGCGTTCACTTTTAATACTGAAAAATATTTATTATAATCACTGAAAATTACACAATTTTTAAATAACTCTCGCGACCCCTTGAAATTATTCTGCGACCCCCGCAGGGGTCGCGACCCCCAGTTTGGGAACCACTGTTCTAGACAAGCAAAACGTTTCGTCTTGTTTTCAAAAATAATCTGCTAAAATTAAGTGAGTTTTTCCTTAAAACAATCAAAGAACAACTGAATGTTATAAGAAAAAACAAGATTATTTTGATAAATAGATTGAACAATAGAATGAGAGATAGAAGAACGATAGAATAAACAATAGAACGAATGAAAGAACAGACAATGGAATGAAAAATAGTTAGAACTATTGAATGAACGATAAAACGAACAATAGAACAAACGATAGAACGAATGTGCGAGTCGAGGCAAAACTGATGAAACTCCATCATTTATACTGTACTATCATCAACAAGTGTGCTATCTATCTTCTCATGAGCGTACACTCACACTCACACACACACACACACATTGTTTTTATAATGTATATAGTAGTGCTGGGTAAAAACAATGTAGCTTTGCACATCTCCACCCCCTCAAAACGACTTTTCACTTCTGGTTACATGGAATGCCTTTAGGGCGGGTCTATCAGTCATTTAGGGTGGGACTAGCATTCCTTTAGGGCAGGAATATTAGTCATTTAGGGTGGGACTATTTATGTTTTAGGGCGGGGCTATCAGTCCTTTAGGGGTTGGACTATCAGTCATTTAGGGCGGGTGTATCAGTCCTTTAGGGCGGGACTATCAGTCCTTTAGGGGGCCGGAGTATCAGTCCTTTAGGGCGGGGTTATCAGTCCTTTAGGGCAGGGCTATTAGGCTATTATTAGGGTAGGACTATCAGTCCTTTAGGGCGGGTGTATCAGTCATTCAGGGCGGGACTATCAGTCCTTTAGGGGGCCGGAGTATCAGTCCTTTAGGGGGCGGGAGTATCAGTCCTTTAGGGTGGGGTTATCAGTCCTTTAGGGCAGGGCTATTAGGGTATTATTAGGGTGGGGCTATCCGTCCTTTAGGGTGGGACTATCAGTCCTTTAGGGCAGGGCTATCAGTCATTTAGGGCGGGACTATTAGTCCTTTACGGTGAGAGTATCGGTTCTTTAGGGAGAGAGTATCAGTCCTTTAGAGTGAGGCTATTAGGCTGTTATTGGGGTGGGGCTATCAGTCATTTAGAGTGGAACTATCATTCCTTTAGGGAAGGAATATCAGTCCTTTAGGGCGGGTGTATCAGTCCTTTAGGGCGGGACTATCAGTCCATTAGGGCGGGACTATCATTCCTTTGGGCAGGAATATCAGTCCTTTAGGGCAGGGCTATTAGACTATTATTGGGGTGAGGCTATCAGTCATTTAGGGCGAGACTATAATTTCTTTAGGGGAGGAATATCAGTAATTTAGGGTGGGACTAACCGTCTTTTAGGGTGGGGCTATTTAGGGCGGGCTATTAGGCTATTATTGGGGTGGGGGCTATTACTTAGGGCAGAACTATTAGTTATTTTGTAGTACAACTGAGTGCAAACTGGCAGTCAAATGTTCTCCCTTTTGTTAGATTTTGTTAGATTATAATTATTTAGGACCCCACAGTCCCCACCAGGATATAAACATGTGCATGCATGCTCGCGTGTGTGTGCACGTATGCACACTATCTAGTATCTGCTATTGTGTAGAAATGAGACCTCCTCCTCCTCCATCTGTAGGGTTTATCATGTATAAAAGCATCATTCATTCATCTCCCAATTCAGACTTTCTTCTTACAGCTGCAACTGCAATTAACTCCAAATTATACACTGTTATATCAAGACTGCATTTCACAATTACAAGTTACACACTTGCCATCCTTTGTATCTCAGGATTGCTATTAGCATCTGTCAGAGTTCTTGTCTTCACAATGTAGTTCAAGCCATGCGACTGCTAATTATAGTCATCATTTGAGTTTACATCTTGAATATTTTCCTCACAGTAGTGAATGACAGTAATATATCTCACAGTTTTTTGAGGTCTGCTCAACCTTGGCTTTCACTCTCATCATTACAAACCTGTATATCTGTCCCACTTTTTCTCAGAAAGTACAAGTTAATTCATGTGGAAAACAAGTATATTCTTCAAACCCTGAGAGATATTTCTGTTGTGTTTGTAGTATAAAGTACACACAAAACTCTGAAGTTTCCCCCCTGAAAATACGCCTCTTGTTTTATAATTTAACAAGGTTTAGATATTTATACTGGAATACACAGCTAAAAATGTTGATGAATGTATTTGGTTTCACTGAATATGGTTGACTTGAGAATACTGTCAAACACACATAAAGACAAAA